>NW_006779039.1:2035516-2051997 GCF_000442215.2 Lipotes vexillifer | reverse complement strand
AGGGAAAGAAATGTATATATGGACCCAATGCTGCTTATGTTCCTACGTTGTCCTCAGTTGATATTTCTCTAAACTGAGTATTAGATCCAGAAATTTAGTCATCATCTAGCTCAATCCATTCATATTACAATTAGGAAACTGAGACCCAGTATAGGAAGTCAGTTGCCCCAAACTCAGAGCTAATATAAAATCTATTCTATAAATTTATCTGTGTAGCAAAAAGTGATGGCATCATACAGACATTTATCTTGTCTTTGCTCTGTGGTAATTGCTATGAATTCCCTACTGTCATTCCTCCTCTTGACATGTAGACAGTGTGCAATGGATGGGTAAAGATCAACATGTGCCTCAGGCATCTGCACATTCTACAGGAGAGAAAAAAGATGTTTACTTTCATCAGCTTATGGAATAGCAGATTCTGCCTTGGTTCACTACTTATATGTGTATGAACAGTATTCCTTAGTGGAATCCTGTACTATTGTGTTTCTGAATTTGAACATGTAAGAGTACCTTGGCTAGACTTGCTTTTGTTACCTCCAGTTGCTTTCTAGCTTCACGTATCATACTGGATTTATATCTGAGATTCTTGAACTTTGAAATAAAGCTGAATTTTAGAGCTTTTGGGAGGGTTTTGCAAGTGAGCTGAAGAAGCAGGAAGCAGAGAGGATTAATGGATTTGGCTGAAACCAGAACACTCTGGGTTTAAGAACTACAAGATTTTTGCACTTCAGAGAGCTATATCAAATTTCCAAATCCCTAAATGCTGATTTCCACACAGCTTTATCCAAACCTCTATATCCTATAGTCTCCACTGCTCCCTTAAAGTGGTTCCCAAGTAGACCATTGTGAAAATATATTTCTGGTAAATACTCAGTATTCATTCCTAGAGCATAGGCCAACCCTGTGCTACATCGGAGGCATCAAACAAAAACCTGGCCAAAAAGTACTTCCCATTATCCCAATAGCATAACTGAATTCTCACTATCATAGTAAATCCTTTAGGAAGTATTCATTTTTTAACTAAGCTATGGAAATAACACTTAACCAGAAGTCAGAAGTTTTGGATTCAGTCCCTCTCTGACTCTTATTAGTTACTGGTTTGTGACCAAGTAAAAACCTCTTTGTGTTTTTTTCCTTTTAACATCTTTATTGTAGTATAATTGCTTTACAATGATGTGTTAGTTTCTGCTTTATAACAAAGTGAATCAGTTATACATATACATATATCCCCATATCGCTTCCCTCTTCTTCTCTCTCCCTCTCACCCTGGCTATCACACCCCTCTAGGTGGTCACAAAGCATCGAGGTGATCTACCTGTGCTATGCAGCTGCTTCCCACTAGCTAGCTATTTTACATTCGGTAGTGTATATTTCTCCATGACACTCTCACTTTGCCCCAGCTTACTGCACCCCCTCCCTGTATCCTCAAGTCCATTCTCTAGTAGGTCTGCCTCTTTATTTCCGACTTGCCCCTGGGTTTTTGTAGATTCCATATATATGTGTTAGCATATGGTATTTGTTTTTCTCTTTCTGACTTACTTTACTCTGTATGGCAGACTCTAGGTCCATCCACATCACTACAAATAACTCAATTTTGTTTCATTTTATGGCTGAGTAATATTCTATTGTATATATGTGCCATATCTTTATCCATTCATCTGTTGATGGACACTTAGGTTGCTTCCATGTCCTGGCTATTGTAAATAGAGCTGCAGTGAACATTGTGGTACATGACTGTTTTGAATTATGGTTTTCTCACAGTATATGCCCAGTAGTGGGATTGCTGGGTTGTATGGTAGTTCTATTTTTAGTTTTTTAAGGAACCTCCATACTGTTCTCCATAGTGGCTGTATCAATTTATATTCCCATAAAGAATGCAAGAGGATTCCCTTTTCTCCACACCCTCTCCAGCATTTATTGTTTGTAGATTTTTTGATGATTGCCATTCTGACCGGTGTGAGATGATATCTCATTGTAGTTTTGATTTGCATTTCTCTAATGATTAATGATGTTGAGCATTCTTTCATCTGTTTGTTGACAATCTGTATATCTTCTTTGGAGAAATGTCTATTTAGGTCTTCTGACCATTATTGGATTGGGTTGTTTGCTTTTTTGATATTGAGCTGCATGAGGTGCTTGTAAATTTTGGAGATTAATCCTTTGTCAGTTGCTTCATTTGCAAATATTTTCTCCCATTCTGAGGGTTGTCTTTTCGTCTTGTTTATGGTTTCCTTTGCTGTGCAAAAGATTTTAAGTTTCCTTAGGTACCATTTGTTTATTTTTGTTTTTTTTTGCATTTCTCTAGGAGGTGAGTCAAAAAGGATCTTGCTGTGATTTATGTCATAGTGTTCTGCCTATGTTTTCCTCTAAGAGTTTGATAGTGTCTGGCCTTACATTTAGGTCTTTAATCCATTTTGAGTTTACTTTTGTGTATTGTGTTAGGAAGTGTTCTAATTTCATAGTTTTACATGTACCTGTCCAGTTTTCCCAGCACCACTTATTGAAGAGGCTGTCTTTTCTCCACTGTATATTCTTGCCTCCTTTGTCACAGATAAGCAGACCATATGCGTGTGGGTTTATCTCTCGGCTTTCTATCCTGTTCCATTGATCTATATTTCTGTTTTTGTGCCAGTATCATACTGTCTTGATTACTGTAGCTTTGTAGTATAGTCTGAAGTCAGGGAGCCTGATTCCTCCAGCTCCGTTTTTCTTTCTCAAGATTGCTTTGGCTATTCGGGGTCTTCCGTGTTTCCATAGAAATTGTGAAATTTTTGTTCTAGTTCTGTGAAAAATGTCAGTGGTAGTTTGATAGGGATTGCATGGAATCTGTAGATTGCTTTGGGTAGTATAGCCATTTTCAAACTATTGATTCTTCCAATCCAAGAACATGGTATATCTCTCCATCTATTTGTATCAACTTTAAATTCTTACATCAGTGTCTTATAATTTTCGGCATACAGGTCTTTAGTGTCCTTAGGCAGGTTTATTCCTCGATATTTTATTCTTTCTTTTGCAATGGTAAATGGGAGTGTTTTCTTAATTTCACTTTCAGATTTTTCATCATTAGTGTATAGGAATGTAACAGATTTCTGTGCATTAATTTTGTATCCTGCTATTTTACCAAATTCATTGATTAGCTCTAGTAGTTTTCTGGTAGCAACTTTAGGATTCTCTATGTATAGTATCATGTCATCTGCAAACAGTGACAGCTTTACTTCTTCTTTTCCGATTTGGATTCCCTTTACTTCTTTTTCTTCTCTGATTGCTATGGCCAAAATTTCCAAAACTATGTTGAATAAGAGTGGTGAGAGTGGGCAACCTTGTCTTCTTCCTGACCTTAGTGGAAATGGTTTCATCTTTTCACCATTCAGGATGATGTTGGCTGTGGGTTTGTCATATATGGCCTTTATTATGTTGAGGTAAGTTCCCTCTATGACTACTCTCTGGAGGTTTTTAAAAATCATAAATGGAGTTTCATTAGGTCCCATCTGTTTATTTTTGTTTTTATCTCCATTACTCTAGGAGATGAGTCAAGAAGGATCTTGCTGTGATTTATGTCATAGAGTGTTCTGCCTATGTTTTCCTCTAAGAGTTTGATAGTTTCTGGCCTTACATTTAGGTCTTTAATCCATTTTGAGCTTATTTTTGTGTATGGTGTTAGGGAGTGATCTAATCTCATACTTTTACATGTACCTGTCCAGTTTTCCCAGCACCACTTATTGAAGAGGCTGTCCTTTCTCCACTGTACATTCCTGCCACCTTTATCAAAGATAAGGTGACCATATGTGCATGGGTTTATCTCTGGGCTTTCTATCCTATTCCATTGATCTATCTTTCTGTTTTTGTGCCAGTACCATACTGTCTTGATTACTGTAGCTTTGTAGTATAGTCTGAAGTCAGGCAGCCTGATTCCTCCAGCTCCATTTTTTGTTCTCAAGATTGCTTTGGCTATTCGGGGTCTTTTGTGTTTCCATACAAATTGTGAAATTTTTTGTTCTAGTTCTGTGAAAAATGCCAGTGGTAGTTTGATAGGGATTGCATTGAATCTATAGATTGCTTTGGGAAGTAGAGTCATTTTCACAATGTTGATTCTTCCAATCCAAGAACATGGTATATCTCTCCATCTGTTTGTATCATCTTTAATTTCTTTCATCAGTGTCTTATAATTTTCTGCATACAGGTCTTTTGTCTCCTTAGGTAGGTTTATTCCTAGATATTTTATTCTTTTTGTTGCAATGGTAAATGGGAGTGTTTTCTTGATTTCACTTTCAGATTTTTCATCATTAGTATATAGGAATGCCAGAGATTTCTGTGCATTAATTTTGTATCCTGCTACTTTACCAAATTCATTGATTAGCTCTAGTAGTTTTCTGGTAGCATCTTTAGGATTCTCTATGTATAGTATCATGTCATCTGCAAACAGTGACAGCTTTACTTCTTCTTTTCCGATTTGGATTCCTTTTATTTCCTTTTCTTCTCTGATTGCTGTGGCTAAAACTTCCAAAACTATGTTGAATAAGAGTGGTGAGAGTGGGCAACCTTGTCTTGTTCCTGACCTTAGTGGAAATGCTTTCAGTTTTTCGCCATTGAGGATGATGTTGGCTGTGGGCTTGTCATATACGGCCTTTATTATGTGGCTGTCTGGAGGGGTGGGATAGGGAGGGTGGGAGGGAGGGAGACAAAGAGGGAAGAGATATGGGAACATATGTATATGTATAACTGACTCACTCTGTTATAAAGCAGAAACTAACACACCATTGTAAAGCAATTATACCCCAATAAAGATGTTAAAAAAAAAAAATCATAAATGGGTGTTGAATTTTGTCAGAAGCTTTCTCTGCATCTATTGAGGTGATCATATGGTTTTTCTCCTTCAATTTGTTAATATGGTGTATCACGTTGATCGATTTGCATATATTGAAGAATCCTTGCATGCCTGTGATAAACTGCACTTGATCATGGTGTATGATCCTGTTAATGTGCTGTTGGATTTTGTTTGCTAGTATTTTGTTGAGGATTTTTGCATCTATGTTCATCAGTGATATTGGCCTGTAGTTTTCTTTCTTTGTGAGATCTTTGTCTAGTTTTGGTATCAGGGTGATGGTAGCCTCATAGAATGAGTTTGGGAGTGTTCTTCCCCCTGCTATATTTTGGAAGAGTTTGAGAAGGATAGGTGTTATCTCCTCTCTAAATGTTTTTTTTTTTTTTATTTTTTTTTTTTTTTTTGGTATGCGGGCTTCTCACTGTTGTGCCCTCTCCCATTGTGGATCACACGTTCCAGACGCCCAGGCTCAGCGGCCATGGCTCACAGGCCTAGCCGCTCCGCAGCATGTGGGATCTTCCTGGACCGGGGCATGAACCCGTGTACCCTGCATCGGCAGGCGGACTCTCAACCACTGCGCCACTAGGGAAACCCCTCCTCTCTAAATGTTTGATAGAATTCGCCTGTGAAGCCCTCTGGTCCTGGGCTTTTGTTTGTTGGAAGATTTTTCAGCACAGTTTCGCTTTCAGCACTTGTGATTGACGTATTCATATTTTCTATTTCTTCCTGATTCAGTCTCAGAAGGTTGTGCATTGCTAAGAATTTGTCCATTTCTTCCAGGTTGTCCATTTTATTGGCATAGATTTGCTTGTAGTACTTTATCATGATCCTTTGTATTTCTGCCGTGTTAGTTGTTACTTCTTTTTCATTTCTAATTCTATTGATATGCGTCTTCTCCCTTTTTCTCTTGATGAGTCTGGCTAATGGTTTATTAATTTTGTTTATCTTCTCAAAGAACCAGCTTTTAATTTTATTGATCTTTGCTATCATTTCCTTCATTTCTTTTTCATTTATTTCTGATTTGACCTTTATGATTTCTTTCCTTCTGTTAACTTTGGGGTGTTTTTATTCCTCTTTCTCTAATTGCTTTAGGTGTGAGGTTAGGTTGTTTATTTGGGATGTTTCTTGTTTCTTAAGGTAGGATTGTATTGCTATAAACTTCCCTGTTAGAATTGCTTTTGCTGTATCCCATAGGTTTTGGGTCATCATGTTTTCATTGTCATTTGTTTCTAGGTATTTTTTGATTTCCTCTTTGATTTCTTCAGTGACCTCTTGGTTATTAAGTAGTGTATTGTTTAGCCTCCATGTGTTTATATATTCTACAGATTTTTTCCTGTAATTCACATCTAGTATCATAGCATTGTGGTCGGAGAAGATACTTGATACGATTTCAGTTTTCTCAAATTTACTGAGGCTTGATTTGTGACCCAAGATGTGATCTATCCTGGAAAATGTTCCATGAGCACTTGAGAAGAAAGTGTATTCTGTCGTTTTTGGATGGAATGTCCTAAAAATATCAATTAAGTCCATCTTGTTTAATGTATCACTTAAATCTTGTGTTTCTTTATTAATATTCATTTTGGATGATCTGTCCATTGGTGAAAGTGGGGTGTTAAAGTCCCCTACTATGATTGTGTTACTGTCGATTTCCCCTTTTATGGCTGTTAGCATTTGCCTTATGTATTGAGGTACTCCTATGTTGGGTGCATAAATATTTACAATTGTTATATCTTCTTCTTGGATTGATGCCTTTATCATTATGTAGTGTCCTTCTTTGTCTCTTGAAATGGTCTTTGTTTCAAAGTCTATTTTGTCTGAAATGAGAATTGCTACTCTAGATTTCTTTTGATTTCATTTTCATGGAATATCTTTTTCCATCCCCTCACTTTCAGTCTGTTTATGTCCCTAGGTCTGAAGTGGGTCTCTTGTAGACAGCATATATATGGGTCTTGTTTTTGTATCCATTTTTCAGGTTTGTGTCTTTTGGTTGGAGCGTTTAATCCATTTACATTTAAGGTAACTATTAATACGTATGTTCCTATTATCATTTTCTTAATTGTTTTGGCTTTGTTATTGTAGGTCTTTTCCTTCTCTTGTATTTCCTGCCTAGAGAAGTTCGTTTAGCATTTGTTGTAAAGCTGGTTTGGTGGTGCTGATTTCTCTTAGCTTTGGCTTGTCTGTAAAGGTTTTAATTTCTCCATCAAATCTGAATGAGATCCTTGCTGGGTAGAGTAATCTTGGTTGTAATTTTTTCCCTTTCATCACTTTCAGTATGTCCTGCCACTCCCTTCTGGCTTGCAGAGTTTCTGCTGAAAATCAGCTGTTAACCTTATGGGGATTCCCTTGTATGTTATTTGTTGTTTATCCATTGCTGCTTTTAATATTTTTTCTTTGTATTTAACTTTTGATAGTTTGATTAATATGTGTCTTGGCATGTTTCTCCTTGGATTTATCCTGTATGGGACTCTCTGTGCCTCCTGGACTTGATTGTTTCCTTTCCCATATTAGGAAAGTTTTCAGCTATAATCTCTTCAAATATTTTCTCAGTCCTTTTCTTTTTCTTTTCTTCTGGGACCCCTGTAATTTGAATGTTGGTGCATTTAATATTGTCCCAGATGTGTCTGAGACTGTCCTCAATTCTTTTCATTCTTTTTTCTTTATTCTGCTCTTCAGTAGTTATTTCCACTATTTTATCTTCCAGGTCATTTATCCATTCTTCTGCCTCAGTTATTCTGCTATTCATCACTTCGAGAGAATTTTAAATTTCATTTATTTTGTTGTTCATCACTGTTTGTTTGCTCTTTATTTCTTCTAGGTCCTGTTAAACGTTTCTTGTATTTTTTCCATTCTATTTCCATGATTTTGGATAATCTTTACTATCATTATTCTGAATTCTTTTTCAGGTAGACTGCCTATTTCTTCTTCATTTATTAGGTCTGGTGGGGTTTTACCTTGCTGCTTCATCTGCTGTGTGTTTTTCTGTCTTCTCATTTTGCTTAACTTACTGTGTTTGGGGTCTCCTTTTCACAGGCTGCAGGTTTGTTGTTCCCTTTGTTTTTGGTGTCTGTCCCCAGTGGTTAAGGTTGGTTCAGTGGGTTGTGTAGGCTTCCTGGTGGAGGGGACTAGTGCCTGTGTTCTGGTGGATGAGGCTGGATCTTGTCTTTCTGGTGGGCAGGTCCACATCTTGTGGTGTTATTTGGGGTATCTGCCTTATTATGATTTTAGGCAGCCTCTCTGCTAATGGATGGAGTTGTGTTCCTGTCTTGCTAGTTGTGGGGCTTAGGGTGTCCAGCACTGTAGCTTGCTGGTTGTTGAGTAAAGCTGGGTCTTTGCATTGAGATGGAGACCTCTGGGTTTTTTTGCCATTTGCTATTACATGGAGCTAGAAGGTCTCTTGTTTACCAACGTCCTGAACTTGGCACTTCCACCTCAGAAACACAGCCCTGACGCCTTGCTGGAGCACCAAGAACCTGTCATCCACATGACTCAGAATAAAAGGGAGAAAAAATATAAAGAATGAAAGAAGGTAAAATAAAACAAAATAAACTTATTAAAATAGAAAATAATTATTAAAAAAAGATTTTAAAAAAGGAAGAAAGATGCAGGGGATACGGGTTCGTGCCCCGGTCCGGGAGGATCCCACATGCCGCGGAGCGGCTGGGCCCGTGAGCCATGGGCGCTGAGCTTGCGCATCCGGCAACGGGAGAGGCCACGACAGTGAGAGGCCCACATATCGCAAAAAAAAAAAAAAAAAGGAAGAAAGAAAGAAGAGAGCAACCAAACCAAAAAAAGAAATCCACCAATGATAGCAAGCACTAAATACTATAGTATACAAAGAAACAAACAAAAAAGGACAGACAGAACCATCGGACAAATGGTAAAAGCAAAGCTATACAGACAAAATCACACACAGAAGCATACACATACACACTCAGGAAAAGAGAAAAGGGGAAAAAAAATATATCATTGCTCTCAAAGTCTACCTCTTCAATTTGGGATGATTTGTGGTCTATTCAGGTATTCCACAGATGCAGAGTACACCCAGTTGATTGTGGAGATTTAATCTGCTGCCTCTGCGGCTGCTTGGTGACATTTCCCTTCCTCTTCTTTGTTCACACAGCTCGTGGGGTTCAGCTTTGGACTTGGCCCTGCCTCTGCGTGTAGGTCACCTGAGGGCATCTGTTCTTTGCTCAAACAGGACGGGGTTAAAGGAGCAGCTGATTCGGGGTTTCTGGCTTACTCAGGCCGGGGGGAGGGAGGGGTACGGATGCGGGGTGAGCCTGTGGTGGCAGGGGCCTGCGTGACATTGCGCCAGCCTGAGGTGCACCGTGCATTCTCCCAGGGAAGTTGTCCCTGGATTACGGGACCCTGGCAGTGGCAGGCTGCACAGGCTCCCAGGAGGGGAGGTGTGGATAGTGACCTGTGCTGGCACACAGGCTTCTTGGTGGCTGCAGCAGCAGTCTTAGCATCTCGTGCCCATCTCTGGGGTGCACAGTGATAGCCGCGGCTCGCACCCATCTCTGGAGCTCCTTTAAGCAGCGCTCTTAATCCCCTCTCCTCGCGCACCAGGAAACAAAGAGGGAAGAAAAAGTCTCTTGCCTCTTAAGCAGGTCCAAACTTTTTCCCGGACTCCCTCCCGGCTAGCCGTGGTGCACTAACCCCCTGCAGGCTGTGTTCATGCCGCCAACCCCAGTACTCTCCCTGCACTCCAACCGAAGCCCGAGCCTCAGCTCCCAGCCCCCACCCGCCCCTGCGGGTGAGCAGACAAGCCTCTCGGGCTGGTGAGTGCCGGTCTGCACCGATCCTGTGTGCGGGAATCTCCCCGCTTTGCCCTCCGCACCCCCGTTGCTGCGCTCTCCTCCGCGGCTCTGAAGCTCCCGTCTCCGCCACCCGCAGTCTCCGCCCATGAAGGGGCTTCCTAGTGTGTGGAAACCTTTCCTCCTTCACCGCTTCCTCCCACTGGTGCAGGTCCCATCCCTATTCTTTTGTTTCTGTTTTTTTTCTTTTTTCTTTTGCCCTACCCGGGTATGTGGGGAGTTTCTTGCCTTTTGGGAGGTCTGAGTCTTCTGCCAGCGTTCAGTAGGTGTTCTCTAGTAGTTGTTCCACGTGTAGATGTATTTCTGATGTATTTGTGGGGAGGAAGGTGATCTCCACATCTTACTCTCCCGCCATCTTGAAGCTCCTCTCCCTCTTTGTGTTTTAGATTCTTATTAATTATATAGGTTGGAAAATTCTTAACCTGCTTACCTATAAGGGTTGTGATAAGGATAAAATCTGGTAATGAATGGTAAAATGTATCATAAGTGTACAGATAGAATTTACTATTAATATAACATCATTTGTAACTATTTATTGGATGCCCATTATATGCTGTATAAGTATGCTATTTATGCTTATAAATGAATTCTGTCTCTCATTTTATATGTAGATTTTATAAATATATATATTATACTTATATATATAATTTTCTCATTAAATCAGCACTCAATCCAAAAGAAAGATCTATTATTATCCTCCTCTTAGACAGAAGAAACTAAGTATATTAGTTTCTATTGCTTATGTAACAAACTACTACAAATCTAACAGTTTAAAACAACAGGGACTTCCCTGGTGGTCCAGTGCTTAAGACTTTGCCTTCCAATGCAGGGAGTGTGGTTCGATCCCTGGTCTGAGAACTAAGATCCCACATGCCTCACAGCCAAAAGGCCAAAACATAAAACAGAAGCAGTATTATAGCAAATTCAATAAAGACTTTAAAAAATACATTTTTTTTTTGGTCTCACGATTCTGTAGGTCAGTAGTTCAGTTGATTGAGCTGGGTCCTTAACTTAAAGAGCCTGACAAGACTGAAATAAAAATGTTGTCAGGACTGCATTTCTTTTTTTGGAGGCTCTGAGAATTATTCTGCTTCCAAGCTCACTCAGATTATCAACCAGTTTCAGTTCCATGTAGTTGTTGAACTGACATACCCATTTCTTTGATGGCCAGGGGTCTTTCTCAGCTTCTTAACTAGTTCCATCTATAAAGCCTCTTTGACCATGTAACATTATCATATTCACAGGTATAATTTCGAGGGGTGAAGATCGCAGGGACCAAAGTCTTGCTACAACACTAAGAGAGTCATTTTTATTTCATTTTAATGTCTATATTCTTAACCAGACAACTAATAATCATATTAATAAAGCAAATTAATGAATGTGAGTAAATATTTCATACACTTCAACGTGATGTGTGTATACATGTACATTTGTATATATCTCCTCTGTCCTCAAGGGGAGAGATCTTCCCTTACCCAACTTCTCTGCCCCAGATTCTTACTTGCAGTGTTGAGGTTCCCACTGTATGATATTCGTTTTAGCTCTCCCATGTAAGGATCTTGATTCCTGCTACAGAAGATAGCATTGGGCTGTTTAATGATTTAGTTGTCAAATCAGTTAGCCACCACTGTTCACTTGGATCATAGATGTAGGGGTTCTCAGAAGAGCTTCAAAACTATTCCTGTAGAATTTCACTGTCTTCCTCCCAGCTGTTCCAGAATTACTGCACCACATTTGATTCCAACTTCTTTCTCCATTTACCAACATCAATTTTGCTTTCTGTCTTACTCCGTTTTACCCTTTTAGAGCCCAGTCTGCACCCAGCAAGCAGAATTCTCTAATATGCAGATATGCTTGTGTTACAACATCCTTCAGTGATTTCTTTTTGCTCTAAATATCAAACCCGAGCCCTTTGTAGTCGTTTGCAAGACCATGCATGAACTGGTCTCTGCTTACATCTCTGGCCTTATTTCTAGCACCTCTCCTCCTTTCTTTCCTTGTTCCAGAAATACTGAACTACTTTCATTTTCCAGCAGAGCATGTTATTTCACCATTTTTGTTCTTCATGTGTGATAGAAAATTCTTCCTCTTTTTTTTCCCACTCTGAGCTTCATGAGTTCATCATTTAGTTTTCTGTTTAAATGTTACTTCTTCTGTGATATCTTCCTTTATTCCCCAAATCTCATTTTAAATGTCTTTTCTTTTTTTAAATGTATTTTATTGAAGTATTGTTGATTTACAGCATTGTGTTGATTTCTGCTGTACAGCAAAGTGACTCAGTTATATATATATATATATATATATATATACACTCTTTTTCATATTATTTTCCATTATGGATTATCATAGGATATTGAATATAGTTCCCTGTGCTATACAGTAGGACTTTGTTGTTTATCCATTCTATATGTAATAGTTTGTAAAATGTCTTTTCTATATTTTCATAGCACTCTGTATTTTCCCTATCATTGTATTTTTTATCATACTTTACTATAATTTCCAGTTCTCCAGTAAACTGTTTTTCTTCCAGTAAACTATCAACTCCTTGAAGGTGAGCATCATGTCTATTTTGTTGAATGTTGTGTTGTCAGAACTTAGCACAACTGAAATATTTTGTTATTTTGTTCCGAACATGAATAAATGCATAAAACCTGTGTCTGCTCAAGCATTTTCTCTCCTAGTCTGAGTGGGTGTGATGGTACATCTCTACTTTCTTAAGATACAAGAATTGGGACTGGGGTTAACCCTTCATAATCTGTCTGTTGTCCCTGCTCTGATTTGGATGGTCTTTACTAGACTAAGAAGTTGGCCTCTTGGGAGCTGTGCTATAATATGACCAAATTCTCGTTCTCTCCAAACCAGCATTTAAACTTTTCTTGTGCCTTCTGAGACTTTAAAATTTTTCCCCTTGCAGGATGACTATATATTGGTATATCATGACTGTCTTCACAAGTGTCTCAGATATAGTTTCCTACACCATGGTTCTTCACTTCTTTTCTATGTTCTTTACTGTGGTCATCTGATCCCCTTCCATGTTTGCTTGTGCACTGTGGTATTCTGAGCAGACAGCATAATTGTATGCTTTTATACTTAGGGCCACCTACTCCCACCATTTGCTCATGCACCATCACTGTCTAAACATGTCTTTTCATATATTTGGACCTCCTGCTTATGAATCTCTGGTTTATTAAAAAATATGTTATGATCATTTACTCCCACCTAAGGACTATCTGCTCCAATGCCATGTTTGTTTGCTTCTGCATTTTGACTCTCTCTGTGGAATTGTGGACTTAGGTTCATGTATGATGATTACTTCATTATAATTATCTGATTCTGCACCTTTACTATGGCCTTTGGTTCCTACTTCATTGACTTCAGCTTTTTTAAAAAAAAAACCATGGTTACTGTTAACAGTGACTTTAATGTTCCTAAAGCATGGACATCAAAACAAACAAATGGCATGTTTGGTTGCATAACATGGTCAACTGCTAATATGTTATAGTCATTTGAGCATTTGCTATAGCCACCTACTCCTGCACCATAGGCACCTTCTTCAGCAGCAAGGTGATCGGTGCATATGCTGAGGTTTATGTGTCATGGTGGTCTGAACTTAATCATAGTATAAGTTCCTGTACCAAGGCATACTATGACTTGAGCACATACCATGACCATATTGGCATAAATCATAGGAAAATGATCCTATATTTAAATTATATCTGTGGTTTCCTTCCCCTGCAGTATGGTTTTGCCACTCTAATGTGAGTTTCTGTACTTCAGACATCCAAGCAAGCACCACAGTCTTCTGTTCCTGAATCATTAGTATCTGTTCCTATATAGTAAGAGCTTATGCACATGGATCTGAACCATGATCATGATGTCATTATCATGATTTTTAAGCATATGTCAGTTATGTCTGCCCATGTATCATGGTTATTTTAGCACTTACCATGGTCATTTCTTGATATCATGATTCTTTGTGTAAAGCCAGGGCCTATAGCTTTCATGTGTACAACTTACATTGTTTATAATTTACCTTATGTTCTCCATGACATTGTATAATTATACAGGAGTATTAGGCCACTGTCATATGATTACTAGCTCATGAATCATTATTTTCTTGACATGCTACTTTAAACTTATATGTCAATGCAGTCTTCTCATATACAATGTTAACTACAGTAACAAGATAGATACTTGTAAATGACTACTCTACTTCTGATAGATGACTGTCAGCACATTGTACTGTGGCTGTCTACTCATATAATGTGGCTGAGTGATAATATTTGAAGGTTTTCTGAGTGTGCATTTTGTTCAAGTGGTAAACTACAGAGAGACATATTTATATATAATACAGTCATTTAAGCATGCACCATGACTTCTCTTTTTGCAATAATACCATTTCTATTAGTTTTCTAGGGCTTCTGTAAGAAAGGGTGGCAAACTGCGTAGTTTAAAACACAAAGAAATTTATTTTCTCACAGTTCTAGAAGCTAGAAGTCCAAAATCAAGCTGTTGGCAGGGCTGTATTCCCTCTGAAGGCTCTAGGAAAAGATTCACCCTTGCTTCTTCCAGTTTCTGGTAATTGCAGGTATTCCTTGGCTTGTGGCATCATTATGCCAATCTCTACCTCCATCATCACATGTTAGTCACTCCTTTTCCGTCTGTGTCTAAATTTCCCCCTTCTTATAAGGACACCAGCCATTAGATTTAGGGCCCACGCTAATCCACTATGACCTCATGTTAACTTGATTACACCTGCGAAATCCTATTTCCAAATAAGGTCACATCTGCAGGTACCAGGAGTTGGAACTCCAATGTCTCTTTTTTGGGGGGACATAATTAAACCCATAGAGTATCTATACTTGAAGATGTTTGCTTTCCAAAAAACTTTTCAATAATATTTATAATTTACTTAAAATACTTTAAAATTTTTAGACATAATGAAGCACTGAATAGAATTTTCAAAAGTACCAAAATTGATACAATGGTGCAATCTAGACTTAGAGTCCCTCTTGCTGTAAGATGTGATGTACCTACTAAAGTGAGAAAACAATATTTTGGAAAATATAATGATTAAGACAATGAAATTCCAATCACTATCAACTAATATTCAACTGTTTAAACATTTGTTTTTGTACTATGGCTTTTTAATTAGGCATTATATCCATCTGATTAAGCACCGCAGTTTGTTTGTTCATATACTCCTGATGTTTGAGCTTCATCTGTGTCATAATTGTCATATTGGGCAGCATTGTTACTCATGTATCAGTCACATCTGCCTCTATTTCAGCATTGCTTTTTGCTCCTATACCATGTCCAACTGCCCCTGTATTTTTTTTTAACATCTTTATTGGAGTATAATTGCTTTACAATGGTGTGTTCGTTTCTGCTTTATAACAAAGGGAATCAGTTATACATATACATATGTTCCCATATCTCTTGCGTCTCCCTCCCTCCCACCCTCCCTATCCCACCCTCTAGGTGGTCACAAAGCACAGAGCTGATCTCCCTGTGCTATGAGGCTGCTTCCCACTAGCTATCGATTTTACGTAGTGTATATATGTCCATGCCACTCTCTCACTTTGTCACAGCCTACCCTTCCCCCTCCCCATATCCTCAAGTCCATTCTCTAGTAGGTCTGTCTTTATTCCCGTCTTGCCCTTAGGTTCTTCATGACCATTATTTTTTCTTAGATTCCATATATATGTGTTAGCATACGGTATTTGTTTTTCTCTTTCTGACTTACTTCACTCTATGACAGACTCTAGGTCCATCCACATCACTACAAATAACTCAATTTCGTTTCTTTTTATGGCTGAGTAGTATTCCATTGTATATATGTACCTCATCTTCTTTATCTATTCATCTGCCTATGGACACTTAGGACAGCTGCATGTACAAGAATGAAATCAGAGCACTCCCTAACACCATACACAAAAATAAACTCAAAATGGATTAAAGACCTAAATGTAAGGCCAGACACTATCCAACTCTTAGAGGAAAAGATAGGTAGAACACGCTATGACATAAATCACAGCAAGATCCTTTTTGACCCACCTCCTAGAGAAATGGAAATAAAAACAAAAATAAACAAATGGGACCTAATGAAACTTCAAAGCTTTCACACAGCAAAGGAAACCATAAACAAGACGAAAAGGCAACCCTCAGAATGGGAGAAAATATTTTCAAATGAAACAACTGACAAAGGATTAATCTCCAAAATTTACAAGCAGCTCATGCAGCTCAATATCAAAAAGCAAACAACCCAATCCAAAAATGGGCAGAAGACCTAAATAGACATTTCTCAAAAAAAGATATACAGATTGCCAACAAACACATGAAAGAATGCTCAACATCATTAATCATTAGAGAAATGCAAAGCAAAACTACAATGAGATATCATCTCACACCAGTCAGAATGGCCATCATCAAAAAATCTACAAACAATAAATGCTGGAGAGGGTGTGGAGAAAAGGGAACCCTCTTGCACTGTTGCCGGGAATGTACATTGATGCAGGCCATGTATTTTTTATATTTTCTTGTGATATGTCCTATATCATCATTCATGCCTCATATTTTGGGGCTGTCAGAATATACATCATGATCAAATGCTCAGACACAAGAGGTGGCTGTTCATGTACAATAGCCAACTGAGCATATGTCCTGGGGTCTCATTTTGCACCATTGTCATCTTATCCTTGACTGCAAGAACTTGATTCTATATTGTGGATATTGGATCATGATGTACATCTGAATAAATTGCTCAATGTTTATTTGCTCCTGTCCAGCTGTTTGTGTATTGTATGTGTTTATATATATATATATATATATATATATATATA
>NW_006779039.1:2011285-2035333 GCF_000442215.2 Lipotes vexillifer | reverse complement strand
TAGGGAATGACGACTTCTATAACATGGATGTTAGCTCTTGGATTGTGGTCATTAGCTCCTGCACAATGATTGCTTCTTCCATATTTGCTGTCTGCTTCTGTACCATGTCTGCTAAATGTATCACAGCTGTTAGTTCATATAATGGCATAGTTTGAGTGTATAATGGGATAAAATAGGAATTCTGGTTATTAACCATGATTATTTAAAATAAGGCATTATGTCCATCTGAGTCTCCTTTTGTACCATTGTCATCTCCCAGACCAAAAGCACTCATTATTTGTATCGTGATTTTTATTACATACCATATCTATTTGAGTAAGAATTATATCATGATTTATTTCTACACCATGTACATCTGCACCTGTGTCATAATTGATAGCTTATGTCCTATAGGCATGTGGGTGTGATCTGTTCTTGGACCAATGCCATACATTCTGATAATTCAGAACAGTCATCTGAGAAGTTTTTCATGCCGTGGTTCTTTCCTTGTGTACCATACCAGTGCCCTCTTTCATATATGAATTGACTCATCCTTCATGATAGTCTAAACATGCATAATGGAGTTCTGTTCTTGTAATGTTTGAAGTTGTACTATAGATTTCCACTTAAAATACTATGCTTGTGTGATAATACACTATCAGTCTACTCTTGTACTAAGAATACTTTGTACCATGTGTATTAGTTTGTGCACCATGGTTTGCTATTGCAATGAATTTTCTCTCCTTTGTCTTCACTGTCTACTCCTATAATTTGGGTGTGATCTCATGTTGCAGGATCTTCTGTGTGTGCATCGTGGTCAAATGCTCAGACTCCTTGGTGGCTGCTTATGCACCACGGATGTTTGAGCATGTGCTATGGTGTCTACTGTTGCAACATTGCCATCTGCTTCTGGACTAAAGCCATTCATTATTCTGTTTTTAATGTATATCAGAAGAATCAAAGAATATTGTTATTTATTGTACTATTTAAGAGAATGGATAGTGGAGCCAAAATGACTGAATTTGGATCTTGAATTATCTACTTACAAGATGTGAGATCTTGGACATATCAGTTTGCATCTCCATGTTTCATATTCTTGCAAAATGTTAAAAATAACACCTCATACGATTATTTTGAGAATTATATGAGTTATTATACATAAACATTTCAAACACTGCCTATCATGTAGTAAGATATATGTGGTGCTGATAGTGATGATAATACTGTGTCCCTTGATTCCATATCATGATGTCAGCTCAAATTCTGGGGTTCTCTAGGTGTGCATCATGGTAAACTGCTCATATATTTGTGATAGTGTTTTACAAAAACATGATATGAGCATATGCCATGGGGTTTCCCTTTGAATCATTGCCATCTGCACTGTCCTATTAGCTCCCGCACTACCGTTTCTTTTCTTCCATCATCACTATCTTCTCTAATATACTTGTTCATCTGCCCCTATATTGTTGTTATCAGCTCATTTTCTTGGAATGTCTGGGTGTACGTCACAGTAAAATGCTCAAACATTGGTAGTTCTTCATGTACCATGACTGTCTTACATGTGCCATCTTACCCCCTCTAGCATTATTACCATATACTGCTGGCCTAAAGAAAATGTATTCAGGTATTATGTTTCCTTTATTCATATGCCCAGTCCATTTGAGCATATTCCATGACATGTTTTTTTGTTCCTGTATCACATCCACATTTTTTTGTATTATAGGTTTTTGCTCATGCACCATGCTTGTCTGAGCATGCAGCATGCTTGTCTGCTCAAAGTCCATGGTTCCTGAGCAGGAACCGTCATTGTTTACTGCTCTACAGGCAAATGGTGTCTTGTGCATCATGTATATCAGTTTGTGTTTTATGGTAATTTGCTCCTATTCCATGGCTCTCTACTCTTCGATCACTCCTGTCTTTTCCTGCACCTTGTCTGTATATTCCAAAATGATAGCTTGTAATCTTATGCCATTGGTTTGCCTGAGTGTGCATCACAGTCAAATGCTCAACCTCCTAGTGTGGCTGTTCATGCACCTGATTGTTTAAGCATGTACTGTGACTTCACCTCTTTCATCATTGCCTTCTGCTCCTAAACTAAAGGAATGTGTTGTGTCTTTTAAATTACCAACCATATCCATTTCAGGAAGTGTAGTGGCATGTCTACCTGCTTTTGTGTCTTCATTTTCAATTCATGTCATGGAGTTGTATAGGTAAGCATCATAATAAAATGCTCAAATATTAGTTGTGGCTGTTAATGCAACATGGTCATATAAATACTTGGTGTCAGGTTTCATTTGGCATACCTGACATCTACTCATGAACAAAGCTATTCACTCCTTACCATGACTTTTTCTGTAAGGCACAATACCTAACTGAGTAGCAGATATCATGAGCATTACAACATGGTTTTCTTCTCAGAAAACAAGTTTGTGTACTATATACTGTCTCATAGCTCCTGTGTCTTGACCGCTATGACATATTGTAGTGTTTTTGTTTACTTGCGTACATCATGATCAAGTGATCAAACACCACTGATGGCTTTCATCAACTATTGTTATCTGAGCGTGTTCCATGATTTCTCTGTTGCTATCTGCTTCTGAAACAATCATTCATGTATTGAGATGATTTGATCATGTACCATATCCATCTGTGATGTTTACACTCATGGTTATTTTTTACTCTACCTTGTCTCTTGGCTCTAAATTGGTGTTGGCTCATTATCCATGGTAGTATGAATGTGCATAATACATTTTACTATTTTACTGTGTTTGAAATTTTGCTACAGTCTTCTGTTCATTCATCATGCGTGTGAAAATGCACATCATTGTCTGCTTTGTAATAAGAATGGAAATTTCTGTACCATGAATATCATTTTGTATACCATGATTATTTGTTACTTCAATGTGTTTGCTTCCTCCTTCGTCTTTAGTATCTACTCCTATACACTGGATGTCAGCTCATGTTGCAGGACCTTCTGAGTGTGCATCGTAGTCAAATGCTCAGACTCCTGTGGTGGCTGCTCATGCACCACGGATGTTTGAGCATGTGCTACGGTGTCTACTTTTGCTACATTGCCGTCTACTTCTGGACCAAAGCCATTTGTTCCTGTACTCTGTGTTTTTAATCTTGTACCACGTTCATCTGAGGAAGCATGGCACCATCAGTGTATATGCAAAGTGCTGACTCTGAAGTTAGAATGCTTGTATTTAATCCCACTTTGCCATTTAAGCTTGATGTCTTTGAGCAAGTCATTTCACCCCTTTGTGTCTGTCTCTATTTTCTCAACTTCAAAATAATCATAATAATACCTACCTCAGGGTTGTTGTGAGGATTCAAAGAGTTAAATGTAAAATGCTTAGGTTAGTGCCCGTCACGTGATAAATGCTAAGTATTTGTTGATAATATTAAATTACTATGTCTCTTTGTTCTTTATCGTGATTGTCAGCTTGCATTCTGAGATTAGTTGTGCATCTCATTCCCATGCTAAATTACTGGGGGTGGCTGTCCTTTTAACATGATGCCTTGATTTCTCCTTTTGCAATAGTGTCTCTACTTCAACAAAACCATTCATTGCTGTGTTGTATTCTTCATTTCTTATCCATTACATCTCCCCTAGCAAGAATAGCATAATAATTGACAGTACCATTTCTACCTGTACCTGTATCATAATTGATACCTCACATTTCAAGGTATATTAGTGTGTATGTATCATGTTCAAATACTCAAACACCTTTAGTTTTTTTTGTATTGTGGTCATCTGAGTATATATCATGGTGTCTCCCATCATTACCATCTGCTCCTGGACCAAGTAATTCCTTCGTATATTGTGGCTTTTTGATCATATATTGTGACTATCTGCAATTTCCACTATGTGATTGTTTTCTTTGTACCATTCTGTCTTCTCTTACATATAGGTTTTGGCTCATTTTTCTATGGTAGTCTGGACATGCATAAGGAATTTATGTTCATATACAGTGTATTGGGTTATACTACAGATTTATGCTCATACACTATGATTATGTGAAAATTAAGTCATTGTCTACTTCTGAATTGAGAATATAATCTTCTGTATCATGAATAACAGTTTATTAATTGTGACAGCATTGAGTTTGCCTATATCTCCATCATCCTGGATATCATCTCATGTTTCCTGGATTACACCTTGTGGTCAAATGTTCTGACTACCATGGTAGATACTCATGTACCACAGAGTTTTGATAATGGACTATGTATCTACTTATGCAACAGTGCTTGCTATGTGTATCAGCAATATAGCCATTAGTTACTTTGCTGTGTGTGTGTCTTTTTTGGTCTCCTACCATGTCCATCAGAGGTAGCATAGCACCACTTATGTATATAGTGAGGTTAGATGTACAAGTCACTTCCTATCTTTCTGCCTTAGTTTCCTCAATCCTAAAATAATGATTGTTATGAGTGTAAAATTACTATATGTAAATGTAATATGCTTGTTGTGAGAGTAAAATAGTTATTGTAAGTAAAGTTCTCAGTTGCTTGCATACAGTAAGTACTAAGTAAGTATACATTTATTATTATCATTATCACTGTCATTATTATTATACTAGTACTGTTTTCCTTTGTTCTCTATCCTGAGTGATAGGCTGTGTTCTGAGATTATCTTGGTTTACATTATAGTCAAATGATTAAGCACTTGCGGTATCTTTACAACACACAAATGTAGTCTGAGCATTTGCCATGATGTCATTTATGGGGTCATTGCCATCTGCTCCTAGACCACTCCATGTTATCTTATTTTATAATTTCCTAAATATTGTACCATGTTAGTAAATATTTTTCTATGGCTTTCTCTACCTACCATTTCTAACTGCTCTTATAACATACTTATGTGTGCCTTAACCATGTTATCTGTTATGCTAACATACCATGGTTTTCTGCATATGACAATGGAGACACGACAACCCAAAGCCTATGGGATGCAGCAAAAGCAGTTCTAAGAGGGAAGTTTTTAGCAATACAATCCTACCTTAAGAAACAGGAAACATCTCAAATAAACAACCTAACCTTGCACCTAAAGCAATTAGAGAAAGAAGAACAACAAAAAAAAAAGTTAGCACGAGGAAAGAAATCATAAAGATCAGATCAGAAATAGATGAAAAAGAAATGAAGGAAACGATAGCAGACATCAATAAAACTAAAAGCTTGTTCTTTGAGAAGATAAACAAAATTGATAAACCATTAGCCAGACTCATCAAGAAAAAAAGGGAGAAGACTCAAATCAATAGAATTAGAAATGAAAAAGGAGAAGTAACAACTGACACTGCAGAAACACAAAGGATCATGAGAGACTACTGCAAGCTACTCTATGCCAATAAAATGGACAACCTGGAAGAAATGAACAAATTCTTAGAAATGCACAACCTTCTGAGACTGAACCAGGAAGAAATAGAAAATATGAACAGACCAATCAATCACAAGCACTGAAATTGAAACTGTGATTAAAAATCTTCCAACAAACAAAAGCCCAGGACCAGATGGCTTCACAGGCGAATTCTATCAAACATTTAGTGAAGAGCTAACACCTATCCTTCTCAAACTCTTCCAAAATACAGCAGAGGGAGGAACACTCTCCAACTCATTCTATGAGGCCACCATCACCCTGATATCAAAACCAGACAAAGATGTCACAAAGAAAGAAAATTACAGGCCAATATCACTGATGAACATAGATGCCAAAATCCTCAACAAAATACTAGCAAACAGAATCCAACAGCACATTAAAAGGATCATACACCATGATCAAGTGGGGTTTATCCCAGGAATGCAAGGATTCTTCAATATACGCAAATCAATCAATGTGATACACCATATTAACAAATTGAAGGAGAAAAACCATATGATCATCTCAATAGATGCAGAGAAAGTGTGCAACAAAATTCAACACCCATTTATGATAAAAACCCTGCAGAAAGTAGGCATAGAGGGAACTTTCCTCAACATAATAAAGGCCATATATGACAAACCCACAGCCAACATCGTCCTCAATGGTGAAAAACTGAAAGCATTTCCACTAAGATCAGGAATAAGATAAGGTTGCCCACCCTCACCACTCTTATTCAACATAGTTTTGGAAGTTTAAGCCACAGCAATCAGAGAACAAAAAGAAAAGGAATCCAATTCGGAAAAGAAGAAGTAAAGCTGTCATTGTTTGCAGATGACATGGTACTATACATAGAGAATCCTAAAGATGCTACCAGAAAACTACTAGTGCACATGACATAATCATGTCTACTGTTGTAATGCGATTGCCATTTCCCATGTTATAGAAGTAAGTTTATGTAGCAAATTTATTTCATTTTGAACTCCCTTTTTATAGTTTCCCATTGTTGCTGTCAGTTTCTCTATCATATCCTTTTGCTCTCAGCATGTATTTTTTTTTTTTTTTTTCTTGCGTTATGCGGGCCTCTCACTGTTGTGGCCTCTCCCATTTGCGGAGCACAGGCTCCGGACGCGCAGGCTCAGCGGCCACGGCTCACGGGCCCAGCCGCTCCGCGGCATGTGGGATCCTCCCGAAACGGGGCACGAACCCGCGTCTCCTGCATCGGCAGGCGGACTCTCAAGCACTGCGCCACCAGGGAAGCCCACAGCATGTATTTTGAAGTTATTTGATTGTACATTAGAAACTCAAATACCAGTGATACTTGTTCAAACCCCATTGCTATTTCAAAATATATTGTGTTGTTTTCCTTTTTACACTATTTGCATGTGCTTTTGCCTCCAGTTATTTCTTCCTGTATTGTAGTTCTTTAATTTTTATTTTATACTAGAGTATAGTTGATTAACAATGTTGTGTTAGTTTCAGGTGTACAGCAAAGAGATTCGGTTATACATATACATGTATCTGTATTGTAGGTTTTTTTTCTATCTTATACCATATCCATGTTGAACAAGCTCTAAACCATGTTTCTCTGCTCCTTTAAGTTTTTGATCATTCATGATGCTTTTCTGTGCGTAGTCCATATGATATCACAGTTTTCTTAGCATGAACTATTAGAGTTAGATTCTGTACTAAGAATACCGTCTTCTATATCTTAGACCGTGCATTAGCTTATACATGCTGTTTTCAGATCCTGAACTGAGGTGTTCTTTCCCTCCATCACTGATGTCTACTCCTGTACCAGCTACCTATATCATGGCAAAAAGGTCATTTTGCAGAGTTGTCCGAGGGTGCGTTGTGATCATATGGTATTCGTGGTCTCTTTGTGCATCATTGTCATCTGCTCTATCCCTTCATCTATCAATTACTGCCTGCACTTGGGCCATATGGAATCTCTTGAATCATTGTTCCTCCTATATAATGACTGTCAGCTCATGTTGCAGGGCTTTTTGATTGTGTATCATAGTCAAATGCTCAGACTCCAGTAGTACCTCTTCATCATGTACTGTGGTCATTTGGGCATATTTTTTACAGGCTTTTTATTCATGCTGCCAGATTGTTTTCAAGGAAGGTTGCATAGATTTATGCTCTCATCAACAGATACACACACACACACACACACACACACACACACACATACATATATCTAGGATTCCTGTCTTGTCCTATCTTCAACCGAATTGTTTAGCATTTAAAAACATCATTTTTCATTTGATAGATGGAGTGGTGCCTCATTGCTTTAATTACATTTCTTGAATCAATATTAAGACTAAATTTTTAGAGAAATATATCAATATAATCAACATTCTGAAATTTGTAGCATTTAACTGGCATAATACTTATTTTTCTGAATTTTAATTTTAAAAATATGAGATATAATATATATATAGAAATATCATATAATGATACACACTGTTTAAGAATAATTATAATTATTGTAAGTATAAAGTGCACATCTGTACAACCACTATCCAAATCAAGATCTACAACATTGTGGGTACTCCTGAAGCCTGTAATGAAAGTATTTCTTATCTCAACCTTTTCTTTCCCCACCAGAAGTAATGACTATCCTGGATTTTACTTGTTTTTCTTTAGAGCTTTATCATGTGTATCCAAATGTAGTTTAGTTTAGCCTCTTTTTGAATTTTATATGAATAAAACCATACTGTGTTCCTTGCTCTGTTTGCTTAACATTAGGTTTGTGATATGTATCCAAGTTGATGCATGTAGTTGTACTTCTTTCTATTTCATTGTTATATGGTACTCCATTGTATGAATATACCATGATTTATCCATTTTATTTTAAGGTGGACACTCAGGTTGTTTCCAGTTCATTTTTTAGAACAGTGCTGCTATGAAAATTCTTTTACATTTACAATTATCCTAGTGCAGTTGCACATAAGTTTTTTAAGGTATACATCTAACAGTGGAAATGGTGGATCATGGGTATATGTATCATCAACTTTACAATCTAATGCCAAACTGCTCTCCAAGGAGGCTGTAACATTTTATACTCCCATCAGCAGTGTAGGAAAATCCCTGTTGCTTCATATCCTTGCCAAACTTGGTGTTATGAGACTTTAAAATTTTTGGCAACCAATGAAGGTGTAATGAAAACTTATTGTGGCTCTAATTTTCCTTTCCATGATTACTAATGAAATAAGCATCTTTTCTTAAGGTAATGACAATTTGGAGTTCCTCTTTTGTGAAGTACCTCTTCAAATCTTTTGTCCATTTTTGCTATTGGATTTTCTCTCTTTTTCTTATTGTGTTGTAGGAATTCTTCATATATTTTGGATAATGTTTCTTTAAGAGATATATGTGTGGTGTGTGACAAGACTATACCATTCTATGCTTGTTCTTTACTCTTTTTCTTGCATCTTTTGATGAACAGAATTTTGAATTTTAATATACTCTAACAATTGCTTCCTTCATGGTTAGCCCTTTATTTATGTTTAAGAAATACTTTCTCCAACTTTGTGAAGTTCATTCTGTTATGTAGTCTTTATATTTTGGGCTTTCATATTTAGGTTTTCAACCCACCTGTAATAAATTTTTGTATGCTATGGGTAAGACTCTAATTTAATTGTTGTATAAAGTATGAAAATAACCAATTGTCCTACAACAATTAATTGAAAATCCTGTGTTTACCAGACAGTTCTTCAGTGCTAACTCAGTCATAAATCAAGTGTTCATATATGCGTGGATTTGTTTTTGAACTCTCCATTCAATTCCCTTTGTTTTTTTTTTTCCTGGCATTAATACAGTTCTACCCCAATTACAATTTTTAAAAGCAGTCATCTTATCGGTGGATCAAATCCTTTAATCTTATTCTTCTTCAAGAATTCAAAAAACGATTCTTGGTTCTTTGTATTTCCATATAAATTGTATAATAAGCTTGTCAAGGCTGACCAATTAATCAATCAGTCAAAAAATAAATTGAGCAGTATTGACATCTTGAAAATACTGTATTTAAAGTTATATTTCTGAATAAAATTCTATACTTCTATCACATGGAGGCTTTGTACATCATTTGATAGATTTATTCCTAGACCTAGGTACTTAATTTTATGCTATTGTATGTATAATTTTAAAAATTCAGTATATAATTATTTGTCTTTAGAATTTTATTGATTTCTGGATATTAACTTTACATCTAGCTATCTTGATAAACTCTCTTACAAATTCTAATAATTTATCTGTTAATTATCTAGGATTTTCTACATAGACATTCATATCATATCCAGGTAATGAAAGTTTTATTCCTTCTTTTCCAAACTTTATCTCTTTTCTTCTTATTGTTTTACTCTACTACCTGAAACTTTCAATAGAATGTAGAATAGGAGTTGAATCACCTTCCTGATCTCAAAGGTACTGGTTTCATAATTTATCCCTTGGGTATTTTGCTTTCTATAGGTTGTTTTGTAGATACCTTTAATCAGATCAAAGAAATTACCTTTTACTCTTACTTATATTGGTATAACTTAAAAAAATCTGTTGATGTAGATTATATTAGTTATATTAATAGATATTCTCATATTCAACTAATCTTGAATACCTAGGATAAAAACAATTTGACCATGATGTATTATTCATTTTAAATATTGGATATAATTTACTAAGTTTCTTCTGAATTTTTGCCAGTAATTTTCTTTCCTCATGCTGTCATTGTAAGGCTTTGATATTAAGGTTATGCTAATTTAGTGACATGAATTAGGGATGTTGTATCTTTTATTATCTTGTGGATGAATTTACAAATAATTTACATTATTTCTTTCTGGAATGCTCAGAAAAACTTACTGGTAAAGCTATCCTGGCCCTGGGTTTTCTTTTTGTGTAGATTTTTGACTACTATTTTAATTTCTTTACTGCTTATAGGGCTATTCATTTTCTCTAATTTCTTCTTGATTCGGTTTTAGTATATTTTTTAGACATTTGCTCATAAAGTTGTTCAACTACACTCTCATGATCTGTCTAATGTTAGTTATTTCAATGAATCAACTTTTGGCTTTCTTAATCATCTCTTTTGTAAGTTATTTTCCTTTTTAAAAATTGATGCTCATGTCTTTATTAGCATATTCCTTCTCCATGGGCTTATTTTGATCTTCTTTTTCTAAGTTATTGGGATATGTGCTTAGCTAATTGTTTTTTTTTCTTTTTAAAATACATATATAAGGCCACATGTTTTTCCTAAAGTACTGCAAGCTGCTTTCCATAAGTTTTATTTTTATTTTTTTTAAATTTCTTTATTGGAGTATAATCTGCTTTACAATGGTGTGTTAGTTTCTGCTTTATAACAAAGTGAATCAGCTATACATATACATATGCCCACATATCCCCACCCTCCCTATCCCACCACTCTAGGTGGTCACAAAGCACCGAGCTGATCTCCCTGTGCTATGCGGCTGCTTCCTACTAGCTATCGGTTTTACATTTGGTAGTGTATATATGTCCATGCCACTCTTTCACTTTGTCCCAGCTTACCCTTCCCCCTCCCCATGTCCTCAAGTCCATTCTCTAGTAGGTCTGTGTCTTTATTCCCGTCCTGCCCCTAGGTTCTTCATGATCATTGTTTTCCTTTTTTATATTCCATATATATGTCTTAGCATATGGTATTTGTTTTTCTCTTTCTGACTTACTTCACTCTGTATGGGCTTCGCTGGTGGTGCAGTGGCTGAGGGTCCGCCTGCCGATGCAGGGGACATGGGTTCGTGCCCCGGTCTGGGAAGATCCCACATGCCACGGAGCGGCTGGGCCCCTGAGCCATGGCCGCTCAGCCTGCGCGTCCGGAGCCTGTGCTCCACAATGGGAGAGGCCACAACAGAGAGAGGCCCGCGTACAGCAAAAAACAAAACAAAACAAAACAAACAAAAAAACAAAAAACAAACAAAGAAACACTCTGTATGACACACTCTAGGTCCATCCACCTCACTACAAATAATTCAATGTCATTTCTTTTTATGGCTGAGTAATATTCCATTGTATATATGTGCCACATCTTCTTTATCCATTCATCTGTCAATGGACACTTAGGTTGCTTCCATGTCCTAGCTATTGTAAATAGAGCTGCAATGAACATTGTGGTACATGACTCTTTTTGAATTATGGTTTTCTCAGGGTATATGCCCAGTAGTGGGATTGCTGGGTCATATGGTAGTTTTATTTTTAGTTTTTTAAGAACAGTGATTTTGCTATTATATACTAAAGATGTTCTAATTTGTATTTTATTTTACCATGAGTTATATATATCCTATATTATTTCAGTCATTTGAAATTTGTTGTGATTTGCTTTATATTCTTATAAATTTTTGTAAATATATCTAGTGAGATTAAGTATAATGTTTATTTTTGCCACCAATGAGTACAATATTCTCTTTATTTCTACTTGGTCAGTTTTCTTACTTATCTTGTTCAAACCTTCTATATCTGTCCTGATTTTTAAAATCTGTCTAATCTGTCAGTTTACGAAGTGGCTATTGTAAAGTCTCCCATTATTATCATAGATATGTCTATGTTTCTTTGTAGTTCTGTCAATTTTTGCTTTACACATTTTGAAGCTGTGTTATTAGGTGCTTAGACCTTTATTCTACTTCTTGGTAAGTTGAATCTTTTATTATATGGAGTTTTCCTCTTTATCTCTAGTAAAACATTTGAATTAAAGTTGTTTCCTGGAATTTCCAGGCAGTCCAGTGGTTAGGACTCTGTGCTTCCACTGCAGGGGACATGGGTTTTATCCCTGGTTGGGGAACTACGATCATGCAAGCCACATGGCATGTCCAAAAAAAAAAGTTATTATTTCCTGAATATTAAAAGTAATATTATAGTTAATATTTGCATAGCATATCTTTTTGTTTTTACTTTCAACTTTTATTTCTCTTGTGTTTTAGATATCACTCATAAATAACATGCAGTTAATTAATTTTATTATTTTAATCTAGTCTGATATCCCTTATATTTGAACTAGGGTCTTTAGGTCATTTACGTATAATAAAATTGCTGATAGATAAATATCTGAGTTTAAAACTATCATTTTCTTTTTATTTAGCTTTTATTTATGCTTTTTATTTAGACTGCCTAGTTTATGTTTATTTTTCCTTCATTTCTTCCTTATTTGGATTGATATTTCTTAAATAATTTTATGTTTTCCTCCTCTTCTAATGTAAAAGATATACAAGCTGTTTCTATTTATATTTAGTGCATGTCCTAATAAAATACACACTTTACTTTTCAAAGTCTTTTTATTTACAGAAGTTGTATTTGGTTCTTTTTCAAGTCTTCTAGTTTATTGTTCATAATATCCTGTTCTCTGCAGATATTTTAAGCTTTTTATGTGGAGGTCATAGTTCTTTTATCATATGTGTCTGATAATTCAAAATCTGCAGTATGTGGGGCTTAGTTTCTCTTCTAGTTGTTTCTGTTGTTTCTTTTTCATAATTCATAGACCCTTTGTGTTCTTGGTTATCTTTTATACCTATCAGTGCCTCTGAAAATATTGTTTGTGGGGGTTCCAGAAAACCAAATATGAATATATTATTTTCTAGAGATATTTATGTTTGCTTTTGTAGGTCACCTTGTGCATATTTTGCAGTCACGTAAAAGTAAATTCATGATGAGTGTTCTTGAACGAAACATTAATGTGAATTTAGGTTGCAAACCTGAGAGAGAAGCTTCCTGTGGTTTAAAACCTTTGGGGAGAAGAATCTTTCTGTCTTTATTTCTCCATGTTCAGTTCAAACTGAAGCAATGCTCCTGTAGTCTCCTGAGTGTTGGAGATGAGACACAGACTTACTTCTGATTCATTGATACTCTGAAATTTTGGCTCTTGGAGCATCTGAGCTCATGTGAGTGAGTGAGTGAGTGAGTGTGTGTGTGTGTGTGTGTGTGTGTGTGTGTGTGTGTGTGTCTGTCCGTATGTATGTAGTCAAAGTCCCCATCATTGGAAACTTTTGTTTTGGTTTATACCTGCCTACTGTATGATATAGTCAAAACCACAACTTGTTTTTGTAATTTTATTTTTTTCTCTAACTTTTCCTCTGGCAATTGTTTTTATTTTATTTTCTTGAGATATTCTTCATTCTGTTTTGTGTAATTAAAGGTGTTGAAGAATGTTGGTTTATGTATTTATCTGTCCAACTCTAGGTTCATTCCCCCCAAAATAAAGTTTTATTTTGTAATTTTAGTTTTTTAATTTTCCTTGAGATGGGGCTTGAAAAGAAGTACTATTATGTGTTATTTAGAGTAGAAATGTCAGTTTATGTTTATCAGTTGTATTAATTATGGTGTTTGATTTGTCTTCATCTCTGTCAGCTTAATCTGTTGCAAACTGAGTAGTATGTTAATTTACCTCAACAACCCAATATCTTTCCTTTATCTTTTAGTTGTAAGTTCTTGTTTTATGTATCCTGAAGTAGTGTTATTGAAAGTAGAAAGTCTTATGAGTTGCCGCTACTGGTAGGGATGGGGAAGAATAGCATCTACACCTGTATATGCTTCTAAGAACATTACAGTACAAAATACATTATATCATCACATACATTTTTAGCTAATTCAGCCTTTAGGTTTCTAAGTTATGGTATTTGTATTACATTATCTTGTCTTTCCTAACAGCTTTTGGGTCTATATATTCTGTTTTAAAAGATGGAACATGTGTCGTGTAGTTTATCTTAATTCATTCTTAACAGCAATGTATACCATTAAATTTCCTTTTAAGACATTGAATTTTGTCTGTTTTCCATTACTTTTGACAATAAGACTCCTCTTCCCTCACTGGTTTTTGTTGCTATCTATCTCTTCTAATGAGAAGTTGAGAAGACATATCTTGAATTGTACTAATTCAGAACCAGGGAGCCCCCAATTTTAGAGGTATCCAAATAGAAGCCTACAAAAGAGATGGACTAGAAATGAACAAAGTTGTATTATAACTAGGATGGTAACATGGAGTCCAAGGAATTTTAGAGGAAGAAGTTGTGGTCAGTGCTATCAAAAAGAAAAAAAAAAGAAAAAAAGAAAAGAAAAAGAAAAAAGAGAAAGAAAGGAAGTTCAATCTAATTGGTGCTCTTAAGTGTGGGTTATATTTTTAGTACCTACATTACTGGTGATCAGTGACATAGTACATAGTTTCAGTGAAATGATCAGGGAAGAAAGCAGAATGTAGTTGTTAAAAGAATGAATAGAAGACAAATAAGGTGGATTTAACAATTACAAATTACTCGTGCAAGAAACTTGATTGATGAAGAAAGGAAAGAAGATAACTAGAAAAGAGCATATCAATAGAATATTTTTTTTAGATGGGAGAAACTTGATTATGTTTATAGTCTAAGAGAAAGGAGTCATTAGAGAAGAGAGATCTAAGATACAGGTGAGTAGGAGAGTCGATGGAGGGAAAAGAAGTTGATGAGATCAGGATCTTGGGTTGATGGATTATCCTTAAAGTGGACAGGTTAATCTTGCTTTATGAAATGAATAGAAGAGAAATAAAGGGTAAATATAAAAGTGAATGTTTTTTGTAGGTTGGGGCAGGGCTGGTGTCTTAAGTTCGGTTCCACAGAAACAGACTCTGAGATTAGGATTCATGTGAAAGTAGTTTATTAGGAAGTAATCCCATGAAAAACCAGAGGAGTGGAAAGTGAGGCAAGGAAGGGAAGGAGGGCAAGCAAGGATAGTATGTCAAGCAAAGTATCATGGAGACAGTGTGGGTCACACCTCAACGTTATCCCCAGCAGGGAGCTGCAGCATTTGTACCTCTGCAACTGTTAATACTGGTTAAGGGCTACCCAGGTTTGGAGAGAAGGCACAGCAAAGTCAGTATAGAAGAAACTGATAAAAAGATACAAGGGGATATGGGTGAAGCGCTGTTAGTATGTGCTATGGGTGTTTTGTCTTTCCTGAGCATCTTGACTTTTTCTTAAGAACCGTTGTAAATTTCCTTGAATAGGCAACTTGAGATGAATGACAAGTTTAGAGCAAACAGTTGAGAGGAGTAGTGGAGAGGGCTGATTTATGACAAATCAAAGAATTGAATGGTTCTGGCCTTGGAGACTGATTTGTTGTGGGGCTGCTTTGCATGACGTGGAATTTTCTTCAGCAGCATTCACCAGTCTAAGAGGACACAGATTTTTTGGGGGGGGGGGTTTATTGGTCCAAGAAAGTATTTCTGGGCAAATACGGTGGAAGGTCGTATATGCAACGTTCTGGTGAAGGAGTAATTCAAATGATTTACTATTGGCTCCAGCCTTGAAATGAAAGGAAGTAGCACTAAGCAAGCCTAAGAGAATAGGAGATAATGGAAGGACCGATAGACAGAAGCTCTAATTTCAAAGAGCAAGTGGAGTAGAAGTAATAGTTTAAAAACTAGAAGAATAACATAATAAAGACAGAAATTAAAGATACTGGAGTTTAAGATTTTTGATGCAATTATGGAGCAATTATGTACAAGATAAAGAGAATGTGGCTCTGAGCATAGATTGATAAAGTGGAATATATAGATACATTATCAACACCAACAATGAAATACTGAAGATGATGGAAGGACATAAAAAGTGTGAGTTGAGCACTGTTTTTGAATCAATGTGGGGAGGCTATAAGGAGGTTGGTGTAAGACTAATGAGGGCAGAGGGTGATACAGATAGATGGCGTGAACCTCAAATGACAAGGAGTGTATGCACACAGGAGAAGAATAGTTTCAAAGTGACATTAAAGAGATGAGATAATTCAGATCCTGTCTCTCAGTTGCATAATGTGTGGGACTATGCACATGCTACACTTCAGAGGAAAGTTAATGTAGTAATGTCTTTGACGTAAACCCAATTTATTTAAAGCAGGGAGAAGGGGAAATTTTTCTAAGAGGTTGAGGACACAGGAACATTTGTTTCCCATAAAATGAAGGATTGAAAGGCATGGGGGAAAGGTAGTCTTCAGAATATATCTCTGAGAAGGAAACGTTCCCTAGAATAGTGTGGGCATGAACGCAGAAAGCATTCTTTTTTCCAACAAATATTTTACTGAGTAGCTACCATATGCCAGGCACTGTTCTGTGGCTTGGAAATAGAGATAAGGTCTCTGTTCTAATGAAACATATCTAGTGGGGGAAACAGAAAATAAACAAGTAAATATATGATGTAATTTTAGGTAGTGCTATATCCTATAAGAAAAATGGTACTGTGTAAGGGGATAGAGAGAGACGAGAAAGGAGCATGCAGTTTTAGATAACAATGATCAAGGAAAGTTTCTCTGAAGCAGGGGCACAGAACTAGAATCCTAAAGAAAGTAAAGGAGTGAGCCAAAATGATTTATGGAAGAACATTTATGACAGAGAGAAGAGCAAGTGCAAAGCCCCTAAGGCAGGAGCATGCTGGATGCTTTCAAGGAACAGTAGGAAAATCAGTTTAACCTGATATGGGTAGTGGAGAGGGAAAGTAGAAGGAGGTGAGATTCAGAGGTAGCCCATGGTCAAATCAAGTAGGTCCTTATAGGTCATGACAAGTACTTTGGATCCAATGAAAATCCACTGGAAAAATTTGAGAATGGAGTGTTATAATCAGACTTATAGCTTTAAAAACTCACTCTGGCTGCTGTGCAGGTAATGGACTATAGGGGACAGGAGAGGAAGGAGCAAGACAAGTTAGGAGGCCATTCACTGCAGTCATGGTGGTGAGAGATGATGGTTTAGATAAGCTTGTGGGCATTGGAGGTAGTGAGAAGTGGTTAGAGTCTGAATCTGTTTTGAAGTCAACAGGATAAGCTGATAGTTTGGATATATGGTGTAGAAGAGAGAAATCAAGGTGTAGATGTGGTTTGGGTATGGGTGGATTTGATGTGAGGTGTGTGAGAGAGAAGAGTTCTTGGTCTAGTGTTGTTTTCACTTCATTGATTCCATTTTACTCTGTTTTGTTCACTGCTGTACTCCCAGCACCTAGAACCTGGTAAGTAAATGGTGCTTCATAAGTTTTGAATGAATGGTGAGTAGTTTAGGTGGAGTGATAGGTGAAAATACTTGATTGGTATAAGGGGAATCAGAAAATGAGAAGTGAAGAAGTTGACATAGTGATATCAAAAATTATTGAAATGAATTACCATAAATGGAAGCAGAGAAATTAGGAAGGAGGTGGAGGGGGATGTCAGGTCAAGGGAGAGCTGCCTTTTTTTTTGATCATGGATGATAATTACATAATTTTTTTATGCTGCAGGAAATGAGCCAGTAGATAGGGAAAAAATGACAAGTGTGGGAGAGAGAAGAAAATCACTGAATTAAAATCCTTGAGCAGGAGACAGGGAATAGGATCCAGGGCACATGTACAAGGGATAGCATAAGATAAGACTAGACACCTCTTGTAACAAGGGAAAGGTAGAGTATATGCCTGAGATTCAGGTAGATTGTAATAATTGATATTATGAGGATAAAATCTTCTGATTGTTTTATTTTTCCTGGAAAATAAGAAGCAAAGCCATCTGTTGAGAGTCTGGGAGAAGAGTTACTGGAGAATTAAGGAGAGAAAAGAAAGTAAAAAATAGTTGTTTCAGAAAGTGGGAGAGTAAATTGGTTTGGCAAATGTAAAAGGATCATTTGACATTTGAAGTATGTTGAGGAAAATTTAAAGAGAGACCAGTCAGGAATAATTATGGATTTTTCTCCAGCTATATTTAGCTGCTTAGTTGCAGGCAAAGAGATGGATTTAACCAGAGCTTATATTTTTTCCAGGCAGTCACAACAGAGTAAGGGAAAGGCAAGTGTGTTGAGGGTTCACAGCAGAGAATGATTATAATGATTTTAATTATGTACTATGTATGTAATCCAAGTAGGATAAGAAAGTAAGAACACCAAGGTGATGATGGGCAATTTAAAGGTGGTAAGATCAAGGGATTAGAGATAGGAGGGTAGAAGGGTTGACAGTATAAAGGTACTGGATGAAAAGGGTTGGAAATATATGATCAGATAGTTATTTGAGACCATAGATTGGTAATGACAAGATTTAGGCTATGACCATGGGAGTGAGTGGCTGAATTAGGATGGAGCTGAGGCTTGTTGAAGGGCAAGAGATCAAGGAATTTATTTGTAGGTTACAGTGACCAAGGATTATTATATATCAAACATAATGCTTAATTCTGTACATGAATTACACCATTTAATTCTTATAACACTTCTATATGTCAGTAGTACCATTATCAACATTTTATAGATGAGAATATTGAGTCAAATCACTCACCCAATGTCAGATTTCTATGTGGTAGATCAAGGATTGGAACTAGGATCTTTCTTACTCCAAAACCTTTAATAGTGACAGTGACCTGAGGTTGGGTAGAATTAGATGGCCTTAAATGAAACTCTGGTGACAAATTGAGGCAAAGAAATGGCAGATTTGGCTTCATAGTATCTGGGTAGCAGCACTTGGGATACCTCTGTTCAGGTAAAGTTCTGGCAGATAGTGCCTCATAGCATCCAAGCAGGGGAGTTGGTGGGCAGAGTGTTGGTATCTAGTACTTTCTAAGCACTAAGGTAAAGGAGTTTTAGGAATTCTTATAGAAGAATGTACTGTATCGGTGCCTTGTACAAAGTGGATGCTCAAATGTTTGTGATAAAATGAATTTATATTTGGACAGGATATAACAGCTGACTCATCCTGGTAACAGTTCTTTAGCCAGGCATTTTATGTATGTTATATTATTTAATTTTTAGAATTCTTAGAGGATGAGTATTATTACCCCCATTTTATGTTATAGAATGAGGTCTTTAAAGCCTAACATGACTAATATTTGGTAATTCCAAGTAGTCTCTTAATCTAGTGTGTTCCAAAGCCCATCCTACACCCTATCCTTTATACTATCTTACCTCATTTAGGGATGTGACTTTTTCAAAATAACATTCATTAGCTATTTATTAAGTATGCATTATTTATCAAGCACTTTTCTATACATTGGACATATATCTATGGATAAAACAAGCAAAATTCCTTGTCCCCATTGAGCTTATATTCTACTGGGGAAAGAGACAATAACAAAAAACATAAAATATATGCTAGAAGTGCTAAAAGGGAAAATAGAGCAGGCAAATGCATAGGAAGTATCTGGGATGTGTAGAAGGATTGAATTTTTAGATAGGGTGGTCAGGGAAGGCCTCAATGAGAAAGGTGATATTTGGATAAAAACCTAAAGTGAAGGAATGAACAAACTATCTGGAAATTGGATGGAAGAATATTCCAGGTAGAGGCAATAGCAGATGCAAAGGCTCTAGAGCTGGAGCATGCCTGGCATATCCAATGAGTGGCAAGGAGGCCATATGGCTGAAATGGAGTGAGTAAGAGAGGAGGGTAGTAGGGTTTAGCCAGCTATTTGGGGATAAGATCATGTAGGCTCTTGTAGGTCATAATAAGGCTTTTTGAAATGGGAAGCGATTGGATGGTTTTGAACAGAGGAGAGACATGATCTGACTTAACACTTTATAATTTCACTCTGTCTGCTGTTTAAAGAACAGACTGTAAGGGAGCAAGGGCACAGGCAGCAAGACCAGTTAAGAGGCTTTTATAATGATCTCAGCAAGAGATGACAAGCCAGAGTAGCAGCAGAGGTGATGACCAGTGGTTTTATTCTGGATATATTTCCCTTCTAATGGAATGCCCATGAGACTTGTTTATGGATTGAATGTGGGATGTGAGAGTAAAAGTGGAGACAAGAATGACATCAGAGATTTTACTGAGCAGATGGAAGGGTGGGGTTACTATTACCTGAAATGAGAAAGACTGCAGGAGGACCAGGTCTGTGTGTGTGTGTGTGTGTGTGTGTGTGTGTGTGTGTGTGTGTGTGTGTGTAGGTGGATATTTGAATGTGTTAGGTTTAAGATGCTTCTCAGACATCTAAGTGCAGATATGGGTTGCAGGAGAGATCTAGGATTGAGATATTAATTTGTAAGTTATAAGCTAATAGAGATTTCCCTCTGGTTAGTTCCTTGTACCTTCCTTTAGTTCTTGAGCAGAGTGAATTGATTGAGTAACCATTGTTATTTTGGCTATGCAATTACATATTATGGTGACTTGAGCATGTGTCATGATTGTGTGTTCCTGTACCATAGATAATACATTCTAATACCAAGATTATCTGAGCCTGCACAAGGGTTGTCACCTCCTATATTATAGCCAATCTGCCCCTACCAGAGGGATCTGCCATTGTGACCATGGTTATCTGAATACACTCATTGGTTTTAAGCTCATGTGTCATTGGTGTTTATTCATTTGCTGTACTTATATGAGCCATCAGTGTTTATTCATTTGCTGTACTTATATGAGCATACACCATGGTTGTCTACTTTTGCAGTGTACACCGGCTTCTTTATACTAACTTTAAAACTAGTATTAGGTTTTACATTCTGCTCATGCAACATAGTTGTTTGAATATTCATGTCATTATATGATGTTCCTTTGCTGTAATTTTCAGTATATTCATCATGGGTATGTGTAGTATTATATTTGTTTGTTTATGTTATAAATAGCAATTTATTCACCATGGTCATCATTACTTGAAAGATATCAATTCTTCATTATGGTCACTTGCATCTATACCTTACCTCTCAGCTCCAGTGGAAAAATTTGAGCATGTCAGCCTACTCTTGGACCATGGCTCCTGTTCCTGCATCATGGCAGTCTAGCATGGCCATCTACCCCTAAACCATGTCACTTAATTCTTGTATCATGGTTGCTCTTATACACACATTGTGTATGCACACATCATGGTTAAGGACTAATATACCAAATACTTCTTCACATTCATCATGGTTGTTTAAGCATATACCATAGTTGTCTCCAGCTAGATAGATGCTTTATCATGTTTGAAGGCTCTTTGTTCAAGTGTCATGGTTTATGCACTGTGGTCACTTGAAAATTCAGCAAGGTTGTTAGGATAATTTTGAGTGTCTGCTCTTCTACTGTCCTTCTCTGTACTGTTTGATGATCATCTGAGCATGTACATGGATTTATGTTCATTTAATGCTAATATATTCTAATGTGCCATATTCTCTCTACATATATCAGGGTTGGGTCTGTTTTATAGATATTTGCTAACTTGCTAAGACTGCGTCTTCCAGTGGCATGTTGTTTTTTAATTAAAACATTAATTCTGGGCTTCCCTGGTGGCTCAGTGGTTGAGAGTCTGCCTGCCGATTCAGGGGACACGGGTTCATGCCCTGGTCAGAGAAGATCCCACATGCCACGGGGCGGCTAGGCCCATGAGCCATGGCCGCTGAGCCTGCGCGTCCGGAGCCTGTGCTCTGCAACGGGAGAGGACACAACAGTGAGAGGCCCGTGTACCGCAAACAAACAAACAAAAAACCATTAATTCTGGTAAAAAAAAAAACACATGACAAACAATCAACCATTTTAACTGTACAGTTTAGTGTTGTTAAGTATATTCACATTGTTGTACAGCAGTCTAGTGGCATTCTTTTGATCACGTGCAATGTCTTAATGAAATGTGTACCAAGGCCCTCTTCTCTTGTTCAGTGGTTAGTAGGCTTATGTGCTATGGTTTTCTGACATATACCATAGCCAAATAGTTTTATATCATAAATATGTTCACATGAATAATAATAATATTGTTTGCTAGCAAGTGTCATGGTAGTTGGAGGGCACGTATTATGTCTAACCTCTTTTATATATAATGGATGTCTTCTCATGCATAATGGTTATTTGAACATGTATCTTAGTCATGAGTTTATATAACATTGTTGTCTTCTTATGCATCATAGTTTTCTCTTTCCAAATCATGGGCATTTGTTTCTGTGTCATTGATATCTATGCTTAGTGTGAAGATTTGCTCCTTGTTTACCATGATAATTTGAACATAAGCCATAGTTATATTACTAGAATAGCATAGTTGAACATACACTATGAGTATCTTTGCTCATGCAGCATGGCCATCTTCTCCTAAACCCAGGATTGTTACTCAGGCACTCATGTTTTTTAAGCATGCATCATAGTTCTGTCCTATATTCCATGCATTATTTCTAATATTTAGACTTCATATCCTGTACCAAGTCTCTTTGTTCCTGTAGAGTAATTGTCAATCATGATTATATAAGCATTAACCTTTGTCATGTGATTTTCAACCTTAGGGTCTTCTAAAGCCCTGTGGATGTTTGAGCATATGTCAGAGAGTTATTGCCCATACTACAGCTGTTTCTCTTGCCCCAGAATTGTCTGTTTATGCACCATATTTTCTTACTCATATGCTATGGTTTTCTTAACTGTACTGTTTCTGTTCATTTCTGTAAAATAGCCATCAACTCTTGTACATATCATGAATCATGAATATCGCAGCACATATTAAATTGAGCATAAGAAATTGCTGTTTTGTGAAAGAAAAATTGTCAAATATTGGCAAATTTATGTGATACAGCCGAATACTATGACTATTTCTATCTATAATGTGGACATTTTCTCATGTCAGAAATCCATCTTTTCCTGTATCATAGTTTTCTATGCCTGTATCAGATTCAAGAAGACAATCTAATATAGAACCTAGTGGCTGCCTTGGGGCGGGGGTGGGGTGGAGTGGTTAGGATCAATTTAGAAAGATTTTGTTCTTCATCTTCTCATCTACCAGAATAGCTCTTAAGCATGTATCTGTTTTACATATTAGTGTCTTGTATAAACTTTCCTTAGGAAAAACGTTTCATATCCTTCTATGCCCTCTGAAAATTAAACCACCTATATGACTGTAAAAGAGTATAGTGCTGGGTCAGAATTAGGTTTCCTTCAAGTGGTCAGTGTCTCAAATTCAAAGAAGCCATAAGATTTAGAGGTAACAAGCAAGTGCCTCTTTACACTGTTTTCTTAACCCCATGTCCTGGGTAAACCTCCACCAGTCCAGAGTTCATAAAACAGCCTTGCATATAGGCAACTCAAAATTGCATAATTCTATCATCAGTATAGTTTGCTGACCGCGTAGGGACTTCTGTACCAGAAGACTAGGCTTGGATTTCATCTTTATGTTGTGGCCCCTATATGGGACTGGTTTTGCCCTCAAATATCTCTTTATGGGAAAACATTGCATTCCTATTTAGGAATCATGGTGTCTCATCATTCAGCATTTTCTCATCCTGATTCAGAGGATACAGTTTATCTTCTCCAGGCCTTTTGATATTTTGGGAAACTGCTTAACTGTATCAAGATGAGAATCAATCCCCAAAATTCTATAAAGAGACTCCAGGTCTTAATATTCTAGGATTTTCTACAGTATTATACAGTTATTCATGGAAAAGGCATTTGTGATAGTAAAAAATCAAACAGGATGGGGGGAAAATAAAGTGAAGACATGAGAGATTATTTTAAGATCTCGGATTATAAGAGGTAACTGAGGCTAAGAGAAGTTCTGTGACTCACCTAGTTAAAAGAAGACAGGGAAAAAGATGGCGTTGTAACTTAAGACTTCTAATTACTGATTTAGAGTCTTTATACTACCCTCTATTGGTTAGGCTCTGGTATAATCAAGAGAGGGATATGCCAGGAGTGAATTTTGGTGGCATTGATGAACTGCAGAAGGAGGACTGTAACAGTAAGCATTTAGTAACTGTATATTCTGGAAGTTAAATGGCTCTAATAGAGTTGAATAAAATCTTTTTTTTCACCACTTCTTCCTCCTTCCCTTTGTCTTCTACTCCTTTCCCCTTCCTC
>NW_006779039.1:1930622-2011236 GCF_000442215.2 Lipotes vexillifer | reverse complement strand
TCTTTCCCTGAACATGGAACTCACAGGTCTCTCCAAGTTGGTGCCTAAGAAGATGATAATCACACAAATAAGTCATTTCTACATGACTAGCCTTGGGGTTCTCTTCCTGATTAATATTCTCCCTGGAACAACTGGCCAAGGGGAATCAAGGCGACAAGAACCTGGGGACTTTGTGAAGCACGATATTGGCGGGTAAGTACCCTTAACTCCTAGAACAAAGGAAGACTGTGATAAATTATTGCCTTTGACCAGAGCTTTTTTTTTTTAATGGAAGAATAGTTGAGTTACAATATTGTGTTAATTTCAGGTGTAGAGCAGACTGATTCAGTTATATAAATATTCTTTTTTCAGATTATTTTCCATTATTGGTTGTTACAAGATATTGAATATTGTTCCCTGTGATATACAGTAAATCCTTGTTGCTTATCTGTTTTATATATAGTAGTGTGTATCTGTTAATTCCATACTCCTAATTTATCCCTCCCCCTCCCTTTCCCCTTTGCTAACCATGAGTTTGTTTTCTATCTCTGTGAGTCTGTTTCTGTTGCATATGTAGATTCATTTGTTAAGGAGGGAAACTTGTAAGAAGTAAGGGAAGTGAGATAGGGAAGGAGCAAAAGTAAAACCAAGGTGTGATTTCACTTGAAGTGTAGCTTCCATTTGACCCCATGGGGAGATAGGGAGCATGAATGGCTTTTGTAGCTTCATCTCAGTCAGTCATTGTCCTCCCAGGCATTTTACAGTGAGATGGTTCCCTTCAGCTGATGGTAATACCCTGAAGTAGCTGGGGGATGGTTTTACTGGCATAGTAAAAGAAATCTTGACGTAGTAGTAACAGTAAATTCTATATTTGGTTTCTTCATGCTTTTATGGCTATGCTTTCTACCCTTCACTTTACAGATTCAATCAATCCCTAAGATCTGTCATTTCTTCCTCCCACATCCCTTGGATTCATCTACTTTTTTCCAACTTTCCTGCTACCACCCTAGTTTAATCCGATGTTGTCTTCCACTTGGACTACTGCAAGAGTCTCTAATTGGTTTTACTTCCTAAAGTATGTAGCCAGTGTTTCTTCTACAATGCATGTTGCATTATATCTGTCCTATTTAGAGTTACTTAATGACTTTCTATTATCCCTAAAGTCCCAACTCCTTAATATGATTTTATAAGACCCAGTATGACCCAGCCTCCACCCATTTGTCACCCTTATTTCTTACTCCTCCTGTCATGAAACTCTATGTTCTTCAGCTGTTTTGAACTTCTTTTGACTTTAAAAGTCAACCTCATTCAGAGAATATCATTACTAGAAATCACCCCCTTAGCCTCTACATATTTATTCTTTGGTAGTGTTTGTTGTCATTTTACATTTGTCTATTGTCCCATATACTTGGAAGCATTAGGACTTGTTCCTAAATATTTTTGCAGAGTTGATTATCTTAATGTACTCTGAGTCTTTCCATCTTCTAACAGCATTTTCAACAATAATCTCTGGGGCTGAGGGCTACACAACTGGACTGATATGTCCTTAGAAACGTGGCCTATGAGGCCCTTTTTGTTCTTTATCCCAGTGTGGAAAAAAAAAAGACTAATTCTGTCTTATTAACTTCTCATGTATGTGATTTCATTGGGCATGATAGATGTTCTAAATAAGATGGAAGTTCTAAATAAATGAATCTTACCTCTTCAAATGTTAAAGGCTTTTTAATTTTTTAATTTTTTTTTTTTGTGGTACGTGGGCCTCTCACTGTTGCGGCCTCTCCCGTTGTGGAGCACAGGCTCCGGACGCGCAGGCTCAGTGGCCATGGCTCACGGGCCCAGCCGCTCCATAGCATGTGGGATCTTCCCGGACCAGGGCACGAACCCGTGTCCCCTGCATTGGCAGGCGGACTCTCAACCACTGTGCCACCAGGGAAGCCCAGGCTTTTTAATTTTAACTCTGAGAATTAAAGTTCTCTAAAAATGTATTGCATGCTATCTAATAATCCTAAACAAGGATTCTGAACAGAATAGTCCCACTTCTTGGTGACTCTCTGATCATCATAAAGAGCATTCATTGTGTTTATCCTATATCTGCTATTTTTGTGTCTCCATCCTCAGTGTCAGTTGTCACCTCTCCTGTTTACATCAGTTTGTTTATGTCCTGTTGGTGCTTAGAAAATCAGATAATCAAGCCTTTTAATAATTATATTAAAGAGAAGCCCAAAACATCCTGCTTTAAAAAGCAGAGACTGTTGAGGAGTACTGGTTTATTGACCAGTACTTTGTTCTAACATGTTCTAATCATGTTCTAAATACAATGGTTCTCAATGTTTGGTATGTGTAAGCAAGGAAGCAGGCTCCACATGTGGAGAATTTGATTTAGTAGCTCTGGGGGTAGTGCCTAAAATTTGCATTTTTATCAAGTGCCCCACATGATTCTGATGTAAGGAATCTTTGAACAATACTTTGGGGACACAGTCCTTGTTTTCAAAGAACTTACAGTATAGTTGGGAATATGGGATTCTGAAATTTTAGAATAGCAGACATGGGAAAATGCATAGAGAGCATCTAGTCTGATTCCTCATTTTGTACATAAAGAAATTGAGTTCCAGAAAAGGAAATTTACTTTTCTAAGACTTTACAGAAAATTAATAGTAGAGCTAGGTCTAGAACACCAGTCTCTGATTCCAAGTCCCATATTTTTAAAGAAAAGCTACAGGGAACAATTTCAGCTTCATGTAATAAAGGAATTTCTTATACTCCTGCTTCCTCGTTTGACCATTAACAAATGAGAACTATATGTGTGAACAGTGTTAGGTTGGAGTGTTATGAAAATGTCATTTCTCTGGGTCAAAATGGTTGAATATAAGCAATTTCATGATGGGTCAACCTCAGTAGCAAGTAAATGCCAAATGGATATTCTGTCCAGGTCTGACTGAGATTTGTTGAAACCTGAGATGTGTATCAGACAGGATCCCAAAGAATACAGATGGGACATTTCAAATAACGCTATTTGAGGAGGGTACATTTGCAAAGGACCTAACAGTAAAGGTATGGTCTGGGTGTAGATACACCCCCAACAGATACAGCAAGAACCTAAGGCCAGCAGTAGGTATGTCATGTAAAACAAGTTTACTTAAGAGGTGAAGAGATCTTTAGTGGAGGAGATTTCACAGGGAGAGAGCCAAGAGATTACATACCCAGACTTTCCCTTCTTTTTCCCTCTGTCTTCTGAAGCCAGAGGCTGTGGCAGCCCTGCTGATATAGTTCATATAGTTTACTGTTATAAGAAAGAGAACAGGGTGAAGAGTGTATAATATATCTGGAAGGGGAAATGAAAGACACTGGGCACAAGGCTGTACATTTACATGACACCATATCACCATTTTTTCTGCAACAAGATTACATAGTGCTGGCAGTGGTGAGAGCAGATACTGTGAATTTAAGAGGAAATGGTTGAATTGTCAATTCATTGTCTCTTTGTCACATTCATAGTCTGACTTGGTGCCATGTTCCATAGGTCCTTGTAAGTGTCTGCTTTCATTGTGAAATATATTTTCTCAGTTCTCTTAATCTCAGAATAAACTGGCACCTGTGGCCACACATGTAAATACTAAGTTACTAAGAGAAACATGAAGGACTTGGTTTTTATTTTACTTTAACTCAGTGAATAATGTGGACAGGCGTGGCACATGTTGAGTGGGAATGTCTCAAGCTAATTTTGACTTGAATTATAAGTATGCAAAGTCTAATCTCTTCCATGTGTATATAATCTCTATTATGGAATCAATACATTAATACTTTTACCATTCAATCACCAAATCTTAAAATTTAAGAATCAGATGTGGGACCTGAGAAGCTGTAAGTCCTAAGCTCCTACCCTGATCAAGGATCCCTCTTGCATTATGCTTTATGATTGACCTACCAGTTTGAATCCCTCCAGTAGTAAACTGCATTATTACCATGGGCATATAGCTCTAGGGATTGGAAAGTGCTTCCTATATTGAGCAGAAGTCCACCTTCCTCTAATGCCTACCAGTTTTAGGCCCCTGTGGCACTTGCTACCTTTTCCACATAACAGGTCTCAGAGCTACTCCATGCTTTCTTGTCTACAGGATAACTCTTATTACTTTCAACTATTCTCCTGACATGATATGATTTTCCAGACATTGCTTAAAACTGAACGCTCTCCTTTGTTCTCTAATTAGATTTTTTTTGAAACTTAGTTCAATACTTTATTCTTATTTATAATTTTCATATCCTATCCTGTTACTTTAAAACTTATGTTTAAATAACTCTTACTATGTACCAAGCACTATTCTAAGTGCTTTACATAGGTTAATCCATATAATCCTTATAACAGACCTGCTACCTAGGTGCTGCTATTATTCCTGTTTCACAGATAAAATATGGAGACACGGAGAGGTCAAGTAACTTGCCAAAGCTCACACAGTTAAAAAGTGGCAGAGGGCTTCCCTGGTGGCACAGTGGTGGAGAGTCCGCCTGCCGATGCAGGGGACACGGGTTTGTGCCCCAGTCCGGGAGGATCCCACATGCCGCGGAGCGGCTGGGCCCTTGAGCCATGGCCGCTGAGCCTGCGCATCCAGAGCCTGTGCTCCGCAACGGGAGAGGCCACAACAGTGAGAGGCCCGCGTACTGCAAAAAAAAAAAAAAAAAAAAAAAAAAGTGGCAGAGCCAGGACTGAAACCCAGACAGTCTGGCTCCAGAGTACATGCTATTAATTGCTACAGTGTATTGCTTTTCATGTGTTTGGTCACTTTTAAGTGTGAATTAGGCACATGTCCATTTATTTTGTGTACATGAACATCTACTTATGTATAGTAATCCCTCGATCTCTGAATACTTAATATCTCAGCCACATGACTGCCTAGCCTGTGCTAAAATGGGGCAAGTGTAATTTTATTATAGGACCTAGAGGAATAAGAAATATCATTTTCCATTTTGAAGTAGAAGTGTAGAATTTGTAACACAGGGCAGACCTGGACATTTGAAGGCAGGATCAAGAATATTTGGTAGATGACACTGTGACTTCCTATTGTATCATGTAAGGAGGCAGGGTCGTCTCAGTATTACTGATGCTAAATGTGATCTCTTGGTTAAGGTGATGACTGTCAGGACTCTCCATTGTAAGGATACTAGTCACTAGGATTGATTGAGAGACTTGAGGCCATGACCAGCCCTTTGCTTTGGTCATGGCCATGGTTGTGGGGTAGAGAGTAAATAATAGTGGGGAAGAGAATATGCCTAGTACTGTAGTTTCCCTTCTTTTGTGTCATAATTCTTTTCTCCACATAGGCAGTGTTATAAATGGTTCTCAGGCTGGCCTATGAAAGTCCACTTAATGAGAAATGTTGCTGAAATAGTGCTCGTGCATTGGCAATTACAATCATTCAGATAAATTATGAGAAATAAAGACTTGTGTAGCCTTGCCTGGAAAAGTAGCTACCCTTTATGGCATTGTTTCAAAGGAAGAATGTGCCTTTAATTCTTTGCAAACTTTGGAATACAATCCATTTTAAGTTAGGGTACACCTGCTGATGTTCACATATGAAATCATATCTCTAAGGTTAGTACCTTGTTATTTAATCATTCACAAGATGCAGTAGTCAGATCTTCTCATGTGTTTCTGTGAAGCAGTGGCTTTTAGTTACTAAGAAGGTATGAAGGACTTGGTTTTTATTTTACTTTAATTTAGCAAATAGTGTGAACAGGTGGACCACATAGCGAATGGGTGTGTCTTAAGCTAATACTTCTTTAGTTTCATAACCAGTCTATAGAAGCCATTTAAGAAAAAGACAGTTGTCTTTTTGAGATAGATTGAACATATTCTAGTCAAAAATCAGTTTATTCTTTTTTCTTTAAGTGGCTTCTGTTAAAACATTAGAATGTATGTTATTGAATTCCAGGTGTTTCTCATTCCCTTCCCAGTATATAACTGGTATCCCTAGTGCTGAATTTTTAGCTAGACCTTTCCACTTATTGGAATGACTGGACTCGGAAAATGAAAACATGGGGAGTATTGGGAAATGGTGAATAATCTGATATGGCTATGATTTCTGGTCAGAAAGAGAAGTAGTGGAATTTACACCTGTAAAAGTATATTGGGAATAGATTGCAGATTCACAGAAAGCCATGAATATCAGTCCAAGGAGTTGGATTTTATTTGGTAAGCACGAAGACTTATGAAAGGTCTGTGAACATTGCAGATACATGATCTGAAAAGGAATTTTTAAAAATACTTTTTTAAATTGAGGTATAATTGACATATAACATTGTATAAGTTTAAGGTGAAAAATGTTTTGGTTTGATACATTTATATATTGCAATATGATTATAGTAGAGTTAGCTAATGCCTTTATGATGTCACATATTTATCATTTCTTTTGTGTTGAGAACAGTTAAGATTTAGTCTCTTAGTAACCTTGAAGTTTATAATATAGTATTGTTTACTATAATCACTATGTTGTATATTAGAGCTCCAGAACTTGTTTATCTACTACTTGTAAGTTTGTACCTTTAAACAACATCTCCCCATTTCCTCACCAACCCTAACCTCTGGTAACTACCATTCTACTATCATTTGCACAAGTTCAGTTGTTTTAGATTCCACATATAAGTGATACCATACAGTATTTGTCCTTCTCTAACTTATCTCACTTAGCACAATGCCTTCAAGGTCCATCCATGTTGTCACAAATGGCAGGATTGACTTCTTTCTCATACACATGCCATATTCTCTTGTATATGTGTGTGTGTTTGTGTGTGTATGTGTATATCTCACATTTTCTTTTCCATTGGTGGACACTTAGGTTGTTTCTGTACCTTTGCTATTGTGAATAATGCTGCAGTGAACATGGGGATGCAGATATCCCTGTGCAACACTGATTTTAATTCCTCCAGATATATACCGAGAAGTGGAATTTCTGGATAATATGGTAGTATAATATTTACTTTTTGAGTAATAACCATACTGTTTTCCATAATAGCTCTACCAATTTACATTCCCACAAAAAGTGCACAAGGGTTCCTATTTCTCCACATCCTTGCCAACATTTGTTACCTCTTGTCTTTTGGATAAAAAGCCATCCTAGCAGGCAGGTTGATGTCTCATTGTGGTTTTGATTTGCATTTCCCTGATGATTAGTGATGTTGAACACATTTTCACACACCTGATGGCCATTTGTATGTCTTCTTTGGAAAAATACCTACACAGGTCCTTTGCCCATTTTTTAATTGGATTATTTTCCCTTTTGCTATTGAGTTGTATGGGTTCTTTATATATTATGAATATCAATTCCTAATCAGATATATGGTTTGGGAGTATTTCCTCCCATTCTGTATGTTTTCTTTTCCATTTATTGCTTGTTTCCTTAGCTGTTCACAAGCTTTTTAGTTTAATGTAGGCCAGCTTGTTTATTTTAATTTTTGTTGCCTGTGCTATTGGTGACTTATCCAAGAAACTATTGCCAAGACCAATGTCAAGGCTCTTTTCCCATATGTTTTCTTCAAGGAGATTTACAGTTTCAGGTATTACATTTAAATCTTTGATCCATTTCAAGTTAATTTTATGTGAGTGGTGTAAGGTAGGGGTTCAGTTTTATTCTTTTTCAAGTGGATATCCAGTTTTCCCAATATCTTTTATTGAAGAGACTGTCCTTTCCCCAATGTGTGTTCTTGGCTCCATCATCAAAAATTAGTTGAGTATATTTGTGAGGTTTTATGTCTGGGCTCTTTATTTTGTTCCACTGATCTATGTGCCTATTTTTATGCCAGTAACATATTGTTTTGATTACTATAGCTTTGTAATATAGCTTGAAATCAGGTATTTTTATACCTCCAGCTTTGCCCTTCTTTCTCAAGATTGCTTTGGCTCTTCAGGGTCTTTTGTGCTCTGAAACAAATTGTAGAATAGTTTTTCCTATTTCTGTGAATAGGAATGTCTTTGAAATTTTGACTGGGATTACATTGAATCTGTAGATCATTATGGGTAGTATGGACATATTTACAGTATTAATCTTCAAATCCAGGAACCTGAGATATCTTTTTATTTATTTGTGTCTTCTTTAATCTCTTTCAATCAGTGTCTTATAGTTTACAGTGTACAGGTTTTTCACCTCCTTGGTTAAATTTATTCCTCAATATTTCATTATTTTCAATGCTATTGTAAATGGGATTGCTTTCTTAACTACTCTTTCAGATAATTCATTGTTAGTGTATAGAAATGTAACTGATTTCTGTGTCTTGATTTTGTATCCTAAAACTTTACTGAATTCATTTATTTGTTCTAACAGTTTTTTAGTGGAGTCTTCAGGGTTTTCTACATGTAAGATTATATCATCTGCAAACAGAAATGATTTTACTTCTCCTTTCTGATATGGGTGTTTTTATTTCTTTTTCTTGCCTAATTGCTCTGGCTAGAACTTTTATTATTATGTTGAATACAAATGGTAAGAATGGGCATCTCTGTATTGATCTTACAGGAAAGAGTTTTAACTTATTACCACTGAGTATGATGTTATTGCATAAAATGAATTTGGGAGTGTTCCCCCCTCTTCAGATGTTTGCAACAGTTTGAGAAGGATTGGTGTTAATTCTTCTTTAAATGTTTGGTAGAATTCACTGGTGAAACCATCTGATCCTTGGCTTTTCTGTGTTTGGGAGTTTTCTGATTACTGATTCAATCTCCTTAATTGTTAAGGGTTTCTTTAGATTTTCTATTTATTCATGATTCATTTTTTGGTAGGTCATATGTTTCTAGGAATTTATCCATTTCTTCTCGGTTATCCAGTTTGTTGGTATATAATTGTAGTCTGTCATAATTTTTTATATTTCTGTGCTATCAGTTGTAATGTCTCCTCTTTCATTTCTAGTTTTATTTATTTGTGTCTTCTTTCTTGTTTTCTTAGTTAATATGGCTAAAGGCTTGCCAATTTTGTTTATCTTTTCAAAGAGCCAGCACTTAGTTTCATTGATCTTTTCTATTGTTTTTCTGGTCTCTATTTCATTTATTTCTGCTCTGATCTTTGTTTTTTGTTTTTTTTTTGAAAGTCTATTTTGTCTGATATGAGAATTGCTACTCCAGCTTTCTTTTGGTTTCCATTTGCATGAAATATCTTTTTCCATTCCCTTACTTTCAGTCTGTATGTGTCTCTAGGTCTGAAGTTGGTCTCTTGAAGACAGCAAATATATGGGTCTTGTTTTTGTATCCCTTAAGCTAATCTGTGTGTTTTGGTGGGAGCATTTAGTCCATTTACATTTAAGGTAATTATCGATATGTATGTTCCTATTCCCATTTTCTAAATTGTTTTGGGTTCTTATTGTAGGGACTTTTCCTTCTCTTGTGTTTTTGTCTAGAGAAGTTCCTTTAGCATTTGTTGTAAAGCTGGTTTGGTGGTGCTGAACTCTCTCAGCTTTTGCTTGTCTGTAAAGGTTTTAATTTCTCCATCAAATCTGAATGAGATCCTTGCTGGGTAGAGTAATCTTGGTTGCAGGTTTTTCTCCTTCATCACTTTCAGTATGTCCTGCCACTCCCTTCTGGCTTGTAGAGTTTCTGCTGAGAGATCAGCTGTTAACCTTATGGGGATTCCCTTGTGTGTTATTTGTTGTTTTTCCCTTGCTGCTTTTAATATGCTTTCTTTGTATTTAGTTTTTGACAGTTTGATTAATATGTGTCTTGGCGTATTTCTCCTTGAATTTATCCTGTATGGGACTCTCTGTGCTTCCTGGACTTGATTAACTATTTCCTTTCCCATATTAGGGAAGTTTTCAACTATAATCTCTTCAAATATTTTCTCAGTCCCTTTCTTTTTCTCTTCTTCTTCTGGAACCCCTATAATTCGAATGTTGGTGTGTTTAATGTTGTCCCAGAGGTCTCTGAGACTGTCCTCAGTTCTTTTCATTCTTTTTTCTTTATTCTGCTCTGCAGTAGTTATTTCCACTATTTTATCTTCCAGGTCACTTATCCGTTCTTCTGCCTCAGTTATTCTGGTATTGATCCCATCTAGAGTATTTTTCATTTCATTTATTGTGTTGTTCATCATTGTTTGTTTCATCTTTAGTTCTTCTAGGTCCTTGTTAAATGTTTCTTGCATTTTTTCTATTCTATTTCCAAGATTTTGGATAATCTTTACTATCATTATTCTTAATTCTTTTTCAGGTAGACTGCCAATTTCCTCTTCATTTGTTAGGCCTGGTGGGTTTTAATCTTGCTCCTTCATCTGCTGTGTGTTTTTCTGTCTTCTCATTTTGCTTATCTTACTGTTTTTGGGGTCTCCTTTTTTGCAGGCTGCAGGTTTGTAGTCCCCCTTGTTTTTGGTGTCTGTCCCCAGTGGCTAAGTTTGGTTCAGTGGGTTGTGTAGGCTTCCTGGTGGAGGGGACTAGTGCCTGTGTTCTGGTGGATGAAGCTGGATCTTGTCTTTCTGGTGGGCAGGTCCACGTTTGGTGGTGTGTTTTGGGGTGTCTGTGGACTTATTATGATTTTAGACAGCCTCTCTGCTAATGGGTGGGGTTGTGTTCCTGTCTTGCTAGTTTTCTGGCATAGGATGTCCAGCACTGTAGCTTGCTGGTCGTTGAGTGAAGCTGGGTGCTGGTGTTGACATGGAGATCTCTGGAAATGTTCACCGTTTGATATTATGTGGAGCTGGGACGTCTCTTGTGGACCTGAAGTTGGCTCTCCCACCTCAGAGGCACAGCACTAACTCCTGGCTGCATCACCAAGAGCCTTTCATCCTCACAGCTCAGAATAAAAGGGAGAAAAATAGAAAGAAAGAATCAGTAGAAGTAGAACGGAAGAAAGAAAGAAAGAAAGAAAGGAGGAAGGGAGGGAGGGAGGAAGGAAGGAAGGAAGGAGGGAAGGAAGGAAAAAAAGAAAGAAAGAAGATAAAGTAAAATAAAATAAGATAAAATATAATAAAGTTATTAAAATAAAAAAATAATTATTAAGAAAAAAAAGAAAAGAAATAAAAAAATTTTAAAAAATGGACGTATAGAACCCTAGGACAAATGGTGGAAACCCTAGGACAAATGGTGGAAGCAAAGCTATACAGACAAAATCTCACACAGAAGCATACACATACACACTCACAAAAAGAGGAAAAGGGGAAAAAAATCATAAATCCTGCTCTCAAAGTCCACCTCCTCAATTTGGGATGATTCGTTGTCTATTCATGTATTCCACAGATGCAGGGCACATCAAGTTGATTGTGGAGATTTAATCCACTGTTTCTGAGGCTGCTGGGAGAGATTTCCCTTTCTCTTCTTTGTTCTCACAGCTCCCAGGGGCTCAGTTTTGGATGTGGCCCTGCCTCTGTGTGTAGGTCGCCGGAGGGCGACTGTTCTTCGCTCAAACAGGACGGGGTTAAAGGAGCCGCTGATTCGGGGGCTCTGGCTCACTCAGGCCAGGGCGAGGGCAGGGCACGGAGTGCGGGGTGAGCCTGCGGTGGCGGAGGCCAGCGTGACATTGCACCAGCCTGAGGCGTGCCGTGCGTTCTCCCGGGGAAGTTGTCCCTGGATCCTGGGACCCTGACAGTGGCGCGCTGCACAGGCTCCCGGAAGGTGGGTGTGGACAGTGACCTGTGCTCCCACACAGGCTTCTTGGTGGCAGCAGCAGCAGCCTTAGCGTCTCCTGCCCATGTTTGAGGTTCGCGCTTTTAGCCGCGGCTCGAGCCCGTCTCTGGATCTCCTTTAAGCAGCGCTCTGAATCCCCTCTCCTCGTGCACCAGGAAACAAAAAGGGAAGAAAAAGTGTCTTGCCTCTTCAGCAGGCCCAGACATTTCCCCGGACTCCCTCCCGGCTAGCCGTGGCGCACTAACCCCCTGCAGGCTGTGTTCACACGGCCAACCCCATTCCTCTCCCGGCACTCCGACTGAAGCCCTAGCCTCAGCTCCCAGCCCCGCCTGGCCCAGCAGGTGAGCAGACAAGCCTCTCGGGCTGGTGAGTGCTGGTCGGCCCTGATCCTCTGTGCAGGAATCTCTCCCCGCTTTGCCGTCCGCACCCACCCCTGTTGCTGTGCTCTCCTCTGCGGCTTCGCAGCTTTCCCCCTCCGCCAACTGCTGTCTCCGCCTGCGAAGGGGCTTCCTAGTGTGTGGAAACCTTTCCTCCTTCACGGGCTCCCTCCCAGAGGTGCAGGTCCCATCCCTATCCTTTTGTCTCTGTTTATTCTTTTGCCCTGCCCAGGTACGTGGGGGGTTTCTTGCCTTTTGGGAAGTCTGAGGTCTTCTGCCAGCTTTCAGTAGGTGTTCTGTAGGAGTTGCTCCACGTGTAGATGTATTTCTGCTGTATCTGTGGGGAGGAAGGTGATCTCCACGTCTTACTCTTCCGCCATCTTCCCGGAAGCTCTGTGCTCTGATCTTTGATAATTCCTTTCTTCTGTTAACTTTCAGCTTAGTTTGTTCTTCTATTTCTAGCTTATTTGAGATCTTTCTTGTTTTTTAATGTAGGCATTTATTGCTACGTCCCTCTGGCAACTGCTTTTGCAGCATCCCACATGTTTTGATATGTTGTCCTTCCATTTTCGTTTGTTTCAAAATATTTCTTGATTTCCGTGTTGATTTCTTCTTTAACCCTTTGTTGTTCGGGAGCATGTTGTTCAATTCCACATATTTTCAATTTTCCAGCATTCCTCCTATTATTGATTTCTAGTTTCATATTTCTGTGGTTGGAAAACATAGTTTTTATGATTTCAGTCTTCTTAAATTTGCTAAGACATGTTTTGTGATATATTACATGAACCATCCTGGAGAGTGTTCTGTGTGTGCTAGAGAAAATGTGTATTCTGCTGCTGTTGGATGGAATGTTCTGTAAATGTCTGTTTGGTTTATTTGGTCCAAGGTATCATTCAGATCCCTTATTTCCTTATTGATTTTCTATTTGAACGATGGATCAATTATTGAAAGTGAGGTATTGAAGTCCCCTACTGTTATTTCATTGCTGTCTATTTTTCCCTTCAGATCCATTGATAACTGTTTAATGTATTTACGTGCTACAATATTGAGTGTGCATGAGTTTACAATTGTTATATCCTTGTGATGAATTGACCCTTTTATCATTATATAATGACCTTCTTGTATCCTGTTACAGTTTTTTACTTAAAGTCTCTTTTGTCTGATATAAATATAGCTACCCCTGCTCTCTTTTGATTTCCATTTGCTTGAAATACCTTCATCCCTTCACTTTCAGTCTGTGAGTGTGCTTAATGCTTAAGTGAGCCTCTTATAGGCAGCATGTAGATGGGCCTTGGTATTTGTTGTTGTTGTTGTTTTTATCCATTTAGCTTCTTTGTGTCTTTTAATTGAAGAATTTAAAACATTTATACTTAAAGACATGATTGGATAAAGACTTACTATCACTAAATTTTGATAATGATTTCTGATTGTTTTGAAGTTCCTTAGTTTCCTTCCTCCTCTCTTGCTGTCTTTCTTTGTTAGTTGATGATTGTTTTAGTGGGTTGCTTTGATGCTTTTCTCTATATTGTTTGTGTATCTAATTTTTGCTCTGTGGTTACCATGAGGCTTTCATAATGTATCTTATAATCTTCTATTTTAAGCTTATAACAACTTCAATTGCATAAGAAAGTTTTACACATTTACTTGCCCCCCACAGTTTATATTGATGCCTCACTTTTCATCTTTTTATGTTATGTGTCTATCAACATAATATTATAGCTGTAACTATTTTCTTTTTTTTCCTGTCAGACAAAATGTATTTTATTTTTTTATGCTTCTTCAAAATTAACATTTTTTTTATTAAAAATTTTTTTATTGAAATATGGTTGATTTATAATGTGTTAGTTTCAGGTATACAGCTCAGTAACTCATATATGTATAACTGAGTTATATATATATATTCTTTTTTATAATATCTTCCATTATAGGTCATTACAAGATATTGAATATAGTTCCCTATGCTATACAGTAGGTCCTTGTTGGTTATCTATTTTATATAGAGTAGTAGGTATATTTTAATCCCAACTCCTAATTTATCCCTCCCCCCTTCCCCTTTGGTAACCATAAGTTTGTTTTCTATGTCTGTGAGTCTGCTTCTGTTTTGTAAATAAGTTCATTTGTATCATATTTTTAGATTCCACATATAAGTGATATCATATGATATTTGTCTTTCTCTGTCTGACTTACTTCACTTAGTATAATCTCTTGGTCCATCCATATTGCTGCAAGTAGCATTATTTCATTCTTTTCATGGCTGATAAATATTCCATTGTGTGTGTATGTATGTGTATATGCATGTATGTTATATATATGTATGTGTGTGTGTGTATATATATATATATATATATATATATATATATATATATATCTCACACCTTCTTTATACATTCATCTGTTGATGAAAAACTTAGGTTGCTTCCATGTTTGCCTACTGTAAATAGTGCTAAAGTGAACAGTGAGGTGCATGTATCTTTTCAAAGTATGGTTTTCTCCAGATATATGCCCAGGAGTGGGATTGTAGGATCAATAATATGGTAGCTGTATTTTTAGTTTATTAAGGAACCTCCATACTGTTCTCCATAGTGGCTGTACCAATTTACATTCCCACCAACAGTGTAGGGGTGTTCCTTTTTCTCCACACCCTCTCCAGCATTTATTATTTGTAGATATTTTGATGTTGGTCATTCTGACTGGTGTGAGGTGATACTGGTGTGGTGTATTGTATTTTGATTTGCATTTCCCTAATACTTAGCAGTGTTGTGCATCTTTTTATGTGCCTTTCCACCAACTGTATGTCTTCTTTGGAGAAATGCCTTTTTAGACCTTCTGCCCAGTTTTTGATTAGGTTGTTTGTTTTTTTGATATTGAGCTGTATGAGCTGTTTGTATATGTTGAAAATTAATCCCTTTCAATCATATCACTTGCAAATATTTTCTTCCATTCTGTAGGTTGTCTTTTTGTTTTGTTTATGGTTTCCTTTGCTATGCAAAAGCTTTCAAGTTTAAGTAGGTCCCATTTGTTTATTTCTGTTTTTATTTCCATCACTCTAGGAGACGGATCCAAAAAGGTATTGCTGCAATTTATGTCAAAGAGTATTCTGCCTAAGTTTTCCTCTAGGAGTTTTATAGTATCTGGTCTTATTTTTAGGTCTTTAATCCATTTTGAGTTTATTTTTGTGTATAGTGTGATTAGTCTAACTTCATTGATTTACATGTGGCGGTCCAATATTCCCCTGCCACTTGCTGAAGAGACTCTCTTTTCTGCAGTGTATATTCTTGCCTGCTTTGTCATAGATTAATTGACCATATGTGCATGAGTTTATTTCTGGGCTTTCTATTGTGTTCCATTGACCTATGTCTGTTTTAAATGCCAGTATACTGTTTTGATTACTGTAGCTTTGTAGTATAGTCTGAAGTCAGGGAACCTGATTCCTCCAGCTCCGTTTTTGTTTCTCAAGATTGCCTTGGCTATTCAGGGTCTTTTGTGTTTCCATAAAAATTAAATTTTTTTTGTTCCAGTTCTGTGAAAAATGCCATTTGTAATTTGATAAGGATTGCATTGAATCTGTAGATTGCCTTGGGTAGTATAGTCATTTTGACAATATTAATTCTTCCATCCAAGAACATGGTTTATCTTTCCATCTGTCTGTGTTGTCTTCGATTTCTTTCATCAGCATCTTATAGTTTTGTGAGTACAGGTCTTTTGCTTCCTTTGGTAGGTTTATTCCTAGGTATTTTATTCTTTTTGATGCAATAGTAAATGGGATTGTTTCCTTAATTTCTCTTTCTGACCTTACATTGTTAGTGTATAGAAATGCAACAGACTTCTGTGCATTAATTTTTGTACCCTGCAACTTTACCAAAATCATTGATGAACTCTAGTAGTTTTCTTGTAGCATCTTTAGGACTTTCTATGTATAGTATCATGTTATCTGCAAATAGTGACAGTTTTACTTTTTCTTTCCCAATTTGTATTCCTTTTATTTCTCTTTCTTCTATGATTTCCATGGATAAGACTTCCAAATCTATGTTGAATGAAAGTGGTGAGAGTGGACCTCCTTGTCTTCTTCCTGATCTTAGAGGAAATGCTTTCAGCTTTCCACCATTGAGTATGATATTACCTGTGGGTTTGTCATATATGGCCTTTATTATGTTAAGGTATGTTACCTCTATGTCCACTTTCTGCAGAGTTCTTATCATAAATGGATGTTAAATTTTATCAAAACCTTTTTCTGCATCTATTGAGATGATCAGAAGGTTTTTATTCTTTGATTTGTTAATGTGGTATATCATACTGATTGATTTGTGAATATTGAAAAATCCTTGCATCCCTGAGATAAATCCCACTTGATCATGTATATGACCCTCTTAATGTATCGTTGGATTTGGTTTGCTAGTATTTTGTTGAGGATTTTTTCATCAATGTTCATCAGTGATATTGGCCTGTAATTTTCTTTTTTTGTGATATCTTTGTCTGGCTTTGGTATCAGGGTGATGGTGGCCTCATGGAATGAGTTCGTAAGTATTCTTTCCTCTGCAACTTTTTGAAATAGTTTCAGAAGCATAGGTGTTAATTCTTCTCTAAATGTTTGATAGAATTTGCCTGTGAAGCCATCTGGTCCTGGACTTTTGTTTGTTGGGAGTTTTTAAATCACAGATTCAATTTCAGTACTTGTAATTGTTCTGTTCACATTTTCTATTTCTTCCTGGTTCAGTCTTGGGAGATCATACCTTTCTAAGAATTTGTTCATTTCTTCTGTGTTGTCCATTTTATTGACATATAGGTGCTTGTAGTAGTCTTTTATGGTCCTTTGTATTTCTGTGGTGTTGGTTGTAACTTCTTTTTCATTTATAATTTTATTGATTTGGGCCCTCTCCCTTTTTTTCTTGATAAGTCTGGCTAAAGGTTTATCAATTTTGTTTTTCCTTTCAAAGAACCAGCTTTTAGTTTCATTGACCTTTCCTATTGTTTTTTAGTCTATTTCATTTATTTCTGCTCTGATCTTTATGGTTTCTTTACTTATACTAACTTTGAGTTTTGTTTGTTCTTTTTCCTCTAGTTGCTTCAGGTGTAACGTTAGGTTGTTCATTTGAAATTTTTCTTGTTTCCAGAGGTAAGCTTGTATCTCTATTAACTTCCCTCTTAGAACTGTTTTGTTGTACCCCATAAGTTTTGGATCGTCGTGTTTTCATTTTCATTTATCTCTAGGTATTTTTTTATTTCCTCTTTGATTTCTTCAATGATCTGTTGGTTGTTTTGTAACATATTGTTTAACCTCCACCTGTTTGTATTTTTTGAAGTTTTTTCTTGTAGTTGATTTCCAGCTTCATAATGTTGTGGTTAGAAAAGATGCTTGATATGATTTCAGTTTTCTTAAATTTACTGAGGCTTGCTTTTTGAGCCAGCATGTGATCTATCCTGGAGAATGTTCCATGTGCACTTGAAAAGAATGTGTATTCTGCTGCTTTTGGATGAAACACTCTATAGATATCAATTAAGTCCATATGGTTTAATGCATCATTTAAGGCCTGTTTTCCTTACTGATTTCCTGTCTGGATCATCTGTCCATTGATGTAAGTGGGGTGTTAAAATCTCCCAGTATTATTGTGTTACTGTCGATTTCTCCCTTTATGTCTGTTAACATTTGCCTTCTATATTGAGGTGCTCCGACATTGGGTGCATATATATTTACAATTGTTACATCTTCTTCTTGGATTGATCCCTTGATTATGTAGTGTCCTTTGTCTCTTGTCCTTCTTTGTCTCTTTAAAGACTTTAGTCTTTAAAGTCTATTTTGTCTGATATAAGTATTACTCCTCCAGCTTTCTTTTGATTTCCATTTGCATGGAATACTTTTCCATCCCCTCACTTTCAGTCTGTATGTGTCTCTAGGTCTGAAGTGGGTCTCTTGTACACAGCATTTATACAGATCTTGTTTTTGTATCCATTCAGCCAGTCTGTGTCTTTTTGTTGGAGCATTTAATCCATTTAAATTTAGGTAATTATTGATATGTATATTCTTACTGCCATTTTGTTAATTGTTTTGGATTTGTTTTTGTAGGTCTTTTTTCTTCCTTTCCTCTTTTGTTCTCTTGTGATTTGTTGACTATTTTAGTGTTGTGTTTGGATTACTGTTTCTTATTTGTATATATATCTATTATATATTTTTGGTTTGTGTTTACCATGAGGCTTTGATATAACAGTCTACATATATGCATGATTGTTTTAAATTGATGATCTCTTAATTTCAAATGTATTGGAAATATCCAGCATTTGTACTTTCCTCCTCTCACGATTACTGGTTTAGATATCATATTTGTGTGTGGATGATTTCCTACCTTTATTGTATGTTTGCCTTTATTAGTGTGCTTTCCCATTTCATAATTTTCTTGTTTCTAGTTGTGACCTTTTCTTTTCTGCCTACAGAAGTTCCTTTAGCATTTGTTGTAAATGTAGTTTGGTGGTGCTGAATTCTTTTAGCTTTTGCTTGTCTGTAAAGCTTTTGATGTCTCCATCGAATCTGAACGAGAGCCTTGCTGGGTAGAGTATTTTTGGTTGTAGGTTTTTCCCTTTCATCACTTAAAATATATCATGCCACTCCTTTCTGGCCTGCAGAGTTTCTGCTGAAAAATCAGCAGATAACCTTATGGGGTTTCCCTTGTATGTTATTTGTTGCTTTTAAAATTTTCTCTTTATCTTAATTTTTGTCAGTTTGATTACTATGTGTCTCAGCCTGTTCCTCCTTTGCTTGATCCTGTATTGTACTCTCTGTGATTCCTGGACTTGGGTGACTGCTTCCTTTCCCATGTTAGGGATGTTTTCAGCTATTCCCTTTTCAAATATCTTCTCAGGTCCTTTCTCTCTCTCTACTCTTTCTGGGATCCCTATAATGTGAATATTGCTGCATTTGACATTGTCCCAGAAATCTCTTAAACTGTCCTCATTTTTTTTCATTCTTTTTTCTTTATTCTGTTCCATGGCAGTTATTTCCACCACTCTGTCTTCCAGCTCATGTATCTCTTCTTCTGCCTCATTTATTCTGCTGTTGATTCCTTCTAGCGTATTTTTCATTTCAGTTATTGTATTCTTCAACTGTTCAGTTCTTTATCTTTTCTAATTCTTTTTTAAAAACTTCTTGTAACTTCTTACTCTGTGCATCCACTATTTTCACAGGATCTTGGATCATCTTTATGATCATTACTTTGAATTCTTTATCTGGTAAATTGCCTGCCTCCATGTCACTTAGTCGTTCTTTTGGGGTTTTATCTTATTCCTTCATCTGCAACATATTCCTCTACTGTCTCACTTTTTCTAAACCTTCTATTTGTGTTTTTATGTATGTGGAAGGTTAGCTATGTTTCTCCAGCTTGGAGAAGTGGCCATCTGTATGGGATGTGCTATATGCCCCAGTAGTACTCTCTCATCACCCACGGGCCAGGGACCAGCTGGCCCCAAGGTAGATTCTGAGCTGTGTTTGTGAACTCAGTTCCACAGGCTGTGGGACTGTATATTTCTTGCTTCTGGTGTCTGCCCCCTGGTGGGTGAGGCTGGTCTAGAGGTTCCTGCAGGCTTCCTGGTGGGAGGGACTGGTGCCTGCCCACTGGTGTGTGGAGGTGTTTCTTGGCCCTCTGGTGGGCAGTGCCATGTCAAGGAGAGTGTCTAGAGATGGCTGTGAGCTCAGGAAGTCTTTAGGCAGCCTGTCTGTTGATGGATGGGACTGTGTTCCTGCCCTGTTGGCTGTTTGACCTGACGTTTCCCAGCACTGGAGTCTAGAGGCTGTTGAATTGGGCCAGGTCTTGGTGCTAATGTCCAAGCAAGATGTCAGCCTTCAGATGGGTACTCCCAGGTGTGTTCACCTCCAGCTTTTATGTCCAAAGAAAACCTCAGTTGCCCTCTGCCTCCTCAGGAGACCCTCCAAGGCCAGCAAGTAGGTCTGCCCTAGGCTCCTATGAAGTCACTGCTTTTGCCCTGCGTCCCGGTGCATGCAAGACCTTGTGTGTGTCCTCCAAGAGTAGAGTCTCTGTTTCCCCTCTGCTTTTTTTTATTTTGTTTTATATTGGTGTATAGCTGGTTAACAATGTTGTGTTAGTTTTGGGTGTACAGCAAAGTGATTCAGTTATACATATACCTGTATCTATTCTTTTTAAAGTTCTTTTCCCATTTAGGTTATTACAAAAAATATTGAGCTATACAGCACTTTTTTCATTCTAATTTCTAATTTCTTTCTTTTAATTCTCCTCTGACTGGATAATATCAAACTATCTGTCTTCAAGCTCACAGATTCTTTCTTCTGCCTGATTGAGCATACTGTTGAAGCTGTCTATTGCATTTTTCATTTTATCCATTGTATTCATCTTCAGAACTTCTGTTTGGTTCATTTTATTAAAATTTCTGTTTCTTTGTTGAGTTTCTCATTTTGTTCATGTATTGTTTTCCTGAGTACATTGATTTGTCTATCTGTGTTCACTTGAATCTCATTGAGCATCCTTAAAATTATTATTATTAATTATACACACAAAAATTCAGGCTGGTTTTTACCTATAAAGGAACAGGAGGGGCTGGGTTGGATTAGAAAAGTATGCACAGGGGCTTTTGGAGTTCTGGTTATTTGGTTACATAGAGGTTCACTTTATAATAATTGAACACTATGCAGATATGCATTTTTATACTTTTCTCAATGTTCACAAATGTCTAAAATATAAAACTTTTATGAGTTTTAAAATTGTACAATGATGTTAAATTATACATATCCTTTTGAAGCCCAATGTTATTCAGATTTTTGATTTTGGGCTTTATCTGGCTTGATACATGTCAATCTAATTTACTCATTTTCATTGCTGTCTAGGATCATATGCATAAGCCAGAGTTTACACTTTCATTCTCTAACTGAGCAAGCGTTATTTCATGTTTATGTTTTGCAATTAAAACAGTACAGTATGGGCTTCCCTGGTGGCGCAGTGGTTGAGACTCCACCTGCTAATGCAGGGGACACGGGTTCGTGCCCTGGTCCAGGAAGACCCCACATGCCACGGAGCGGCTGGGCCCATGAGCCATGGCTGTTGAGCCTGCGCATCCAGAGCCTGTGATCCGCAACAGGAGAGGCCACAACAGTGAGAGGCCCACATACTGCAAGAAAACAAAACAAAACAAAACAAAAAAACAGTACAGTAGAGAAAACTTGGTACTTTCCTCCTTATGCTCGGACGAGAAGGTTTCTAGTAGAGTCAAATGGACTTGAAATTGCTGAGTCACAAGGACTGTACATCTTCAACTCCGTTAGATCCTGTCAAATTGCTCCTGGAAGTAATTGCATCATCTGACCCTCAGAATAATTCCTGGTTCCTGCATGTTCCCCAGTATTTGCTATTACCAAACTTTTCAGCCTTTGCACATATGCTGGCTATGAGATGAATCCCCTTGGTGTTTTAACTTGCATCTTCCCAGTTACTAGTAACGTTGAGCATCTTTTCTTGTGTGTCTTGACATTTCTGGATCCTCTTTCATGAACCATCTGTTCTTATCCCTTGCCCATTTTCAATTGAGCTGTTTCTCTTTTTCTGATTGGCATGTAGGAATTCTTTATATTTTGAATTCTTTTTCAGATAACTCACAGATCTCCATTTCTTTGGGGTCAGTTATTGGAGTATTATTTTGTTCCTTTAGTGGTATCACATTTCCTTACATTTTCATGTTTATGATTGGTTTGTATTGATGTCTGTGCATTTAAGGGTGCACTCACCTCTTCCATTCTTTTTGGACTGGCTAGAGTAGTGAAAGACTTTCACTTGGAGGTAGCTTTAAAAGGCACCAGCTGGGTGGGATGCAGTATCCTTGGTTCCTGGGGAGGCACAGTGGTGTAGTCTCCATGCTGCTCCATTGGCAGACATTGCCATTGGCCAGACTGTGGGTGTCTTCTGTGACCAAGGCTGCAGAGGACCTGCAGGTGGCAATGGCAGATAGGGCTATTGGAATCTTCAGAGGCTAAGGCTACTGGGGTCTTTCTGTTCTCACCCCTTATTTTTTTGCCCATGGGAGGATGTTCTACCTGAGGAGATCCTTCGCAATGCCTGGTCTGGCATGCTGACACATAGAGCCCTCAGAGCTAATGCCCGAGGATCCAGTGCACATGGAACTAACACAGAACCTGGGTCCTAGAGCACAGGTGTACTTACTGCAGCTATATCACTGGTTTCTAGGATGTGGGCATGTGTAGATATCCCATGGAACCAGTACCTGGGTCTCAGGGACTCACCACTGTGACTCTGGCTGGTAGGGAGAGAGCAGAATGCAGCAGTTCCACAAGCCATGGGATGACAAGGTACAATGGTGGCTTGAGCCCAGGGGCCAGGGTACAGTAGTAGCATAGCCTGGGGATGGTGGGTCAAAGTTTCAACTCTGGCCCCAGGGGGAAGTTGCAGGAGAGCAGTAACACAGCTCTGGTAGTAGTCTGTTAAAGCTGTATGTTGGGATCCAGGGACCTGGGCACAGGGCAGTGGCAGCACAGTCCTGGCATTGATGGTCAGAGCTGTGACCTGGAACCCAGGGGATGGGGCTCAGGGAAGTGGCTACCTAGTCCCAGCTATCATGTGTCAGAGCCCTAACCTGAAACCTGAGGGGAGAGCTCAGGTCAGTGGTAACACACCTGGGAATGATGTTTCAAAGCGTTGATCTGGGATGGGGGTTGGTGGAGAGCTCAGGGTAGAGGTAGCCTGGTTTCAGCAGTGATGGGCCAGAGACACAACCTGGAATCCAGAGTTCAGGGTTCAGGGCAGTGGAGCCCACCTCAGCAATGACAGTTCAGAGTCTTGACCTCAGATTGGGATGTGTGGCCCAGGGCAGCAGCCGCATCCCATACAATGAAGACCCAGAGCCACAACCTGGAATGCAGTGGGTGGGTCCCAGATGGCAGCATCAGGACCCTGATAATAGAGGTCTAAGAGTGACTTGGGACCCAAGAGATGGGGCTTAGGGCAATTTTAGCACCACTGGCAATGATGATTCAGAGCCTTGTCCTGGAACCTGGTGGGTGGGACTCAGGGCAGCAGCAGCAAAGCCTGGATAATGGCAGCCATAGTGTGACTTATAACCAAGGAGGCTAGGCCAGGGCAGAAGAGGCTTTCCTGGTGAAGGTGGGACAAAGCCTTGACTGTGGCCAGGGGAGGGTGAAGAGCAGAGGCAGCTCCAATCTCGTATATGGCAAGATGCTGTGGCATCTGATTTCTAAGAGTGGGGCACAGCAGCAGCTGGGGACCCTGAGGGCAAGTCTCACCTCAGTGACAGCTCCAGGGAGTAGAGATGCAGAGGGGGCCACTCCATTTCATCAACTGACATCAGAATCAGGAAAGACTGTGGGAGACCTCTGTAGCAAAAGCTGCAAATGTCCACAGTGGTGAGGCTTGCTGGGGTTCTCCTGCCCTCCTTCTCCCTGTGTGGTGAACTTCCTCAGAGGTGATTCTTCCAGGTGCAGAGAAGGTCCTGACTGGGAGATGAGGTGACATAGGTAGCATGCTTCCTGTACTTTTCTATGTGGCCATCCTTGATTTTTGAGCTTCTCAGGTTTTTGCTACTGCTTCTTTGTTTTCTAGAGCTTTCCCTTAGCTGTTTTCTTCAGTTTGTAGTTATTTATATTTCTTACAGATTTGTGTGTGTGTGTGTGTGTGTGTGTGTGTGTGTGTGTGTGTGTGTGTGTAAGGGGGAGATGAGCTTTGAGACCTCTCCATCTTGTTGACATTACCTTCTGCATAGTAATTTTGGATTTTCTTTATTTTTAAAATCTGTTCTCCCCCAGGAGATATACAGTATTAGGGAAAATGCCATCCTTTTTTTTTTTTTTCGCGGTATGCGGGCCTCTCGCTGTTGTGGCCTCTCCCGTTGCGGAGCACAGGCTCCGGACGCGCAGGCTCAGCGGCCATGGCTCACAGGCCCAGCCGCTCCGCGGCATGTGGGATCCTCCCAGACCGGGGCGCGAACCCGTGTCCCCTGCATCGGCAGGCGGACTCTCAACCAACTGCGCCACCAGGGAAGCCCGCCATCCTTTTAATGAAGTAAATTTATCCTCTCTTTAGGTTGTTTTATGAACTGTATCAGCAACTCCACATCTGTGCCTCTTCTGCTTCCCCCTGACAAACACATCAGGGTCCTTCCTCAATGTAGTTGAACTAATACTATTACTTATTACTTACCCTGAACTTAATCACTTGGTGAGCTTAACTTTTCCCATAGCATAGAAGTGCATGTCTTTCAAAGGTGTCTCATTACATTTTCAGGAGTTTGGGGGAAAAGGAATGATCAACCTCAATGTATGTTGAGCTTTGCCATTTACAAAGCAATTTTATGGTTTATTATCTTATTTACTTATTTCTTCCGAAAGCATTATAAGTTGGGCAATTATCTCTTTCATATGCAAGGAAATAGTTCACATGATCAGCTAGTGGCAGATTCAGGACTAAAACCCTGTTCATTTGACCCTAGTTCTTTGGATTTACCACTATTCCATTTTTAAGACTAAAAAAATGACTAAACTTGCCTAACCTATAGATACTGTATTAGTAACATCATTTTCATTTTAAATGATGCATTATTAATATCATATTTAGTCCAGCCAGTAATGACAGATGTAAGGCAAAACAAGCATGGTTATTGCATCAGTCTCATCAACTTAATAAGCATGTGGCTTTAAACAATCACTTTCTTTTGTTGGTGTCTTAGGTTGTCCATCTGTAAAATGAAGGGAAATAATTATATGGTCTCTAAGGTCCTCCATAATCCTGACATACTATGATTCTCTGTTGTTCCCCCAGACTATTTTGGATGGGTCCAAACTACAGAATCTTCAGCTTGTTGCACTTCAGTTATTTAAGAAGAGAGAGTTCTAACTTGGGTTCTAGATTAAACAAGATTCCAGCTCCCCCTGCAATAATTGACCACATAAGAAGAAAAATTTATCAGGAATCAAGTGCAAAATCATAGAGAAATCTATTGAAAATTGATTTGGAATGATATTTAGCATTAATTTTTGACTTAAAATTTAAAAGTTATTAGTGAAGAGTGCTGCTCTCAACACAGAGTCAGAAAAGGATGGAAATGCATCATCAAGGAAATTATTATTTCAGTAAGAGAGGCAGCACAGTATATTGGCTTTATATTCAGGAATTCTGGATCCAAATTTTAACTTTTCCATTAACAGTCAGTGTGGTTAAAACTTATGTTCAGGGACTTTACAATTCCCATCTATAAATCCACCTGGAGTAGATATCTCTGAAGCCCTTTATAGCTTGGTATGACTCTGTGAGGATTCTACTTTTTATCCCCTTCCAGTAATCAAAAAATTGGCTTTTCATTCAATTCATAGACTTATTTCCCAGAAATCAAACTAGGCTAACCAGGGTCAAGATTCCCCGCAGTGAGAGTTAAGGGAAAATGAGAAAGAGGTTTTCACAAAATCAATTGAGCTCCTGTAGCCTCTTTCCCCACAGCCCATGTAAGATGGATTCAGAACATTGGTGATTAGGTCAAACGTGAGCCAAGACCTGACAGGGTGTCTGTTTTTATCTCTTCAGCATATTGATGTCAGTTAGCTCTGCACTACAGTTTCCTTCTTTCTTCCCCCTTCCAAATGAGGTATCTGTATCACTTGTGGTACTCTTCACTAAACCAGCCAATCACCTCTAGTCTTCACTGGTTTCCAGTGCTTCTTGACCAAAGCTTTCCTTATGGCTTTGGCTGATGGGGGTGCCAATATTTTGTTGTGACTATTTACATTTGAATTATGCATTCAAGTACATAAGCTACTATTTTACAAAAGAGAAAACAAACTTTGAATACTTCTAGATATTAAGTCTGGAAATTTTAATGTATTATTTAATATTGATACAACATATCAGTGAAGTTATTTTAATTTTAAAGATGAGAAGGCTATTACTAGAGGTGTTATGTGACTTGCTTAAGGTCACTCAGCTAATAAATTCAAATTCATGTCTCCAGACTTTTTAAGCCTAGGTACCTTTTTCATTCCACGTGTATCTATTTTATCATTTGAGTGTCTCAGAACATCTGTAAGCAGAGGAGAGATTACCTTGTTTTACCTTTTTTTTCTGCTCTGTTTTTTTTCTATAGGCACACAGTTGATGCTCATCAAAGATGCATTGAACGATTATGTGAATTGAATTAGGTTTATGAACTAAGGAATTTGGGTTCAAAATGACTTTTCAAAGTTTATCAGCCAGGGAGTGGCAGTTTAGAGTAAGAACTATTCAATTCAGATGTTCCTACTATTTTGGCGGGAAGACATATTGACTGCCTCTCAAGATTCCTTCTAACTGTTAACCGGTCTCTTATTGCCCCGATTAACTGGATGCTATGAATAGTTATTATATATCTATTCATGGCAACCTTCTGGGTCCAAAGTAAGAATGGGTAAAACTGAGACCTATAGGACTATAATTTGCTTAATTGTCTACTCCAAATCACGAATACAGCTGGCACTAGGATGTAGGATTCCTGACTTCTAGATTATTACTTGATTCTACACCATGCTTCTTGACCCTTGCTAACAGCCATTTCCTTCACTATATCTCTCTTTCCCCAAAACTACCCAGGGCCTTTCTTTATTTCTAGCCCCATCAAACCACACCAAGCCCCTCCTCATAAAGTGAAAGCATTAGTCACAGCCTCGGCCTGATTAGGTGATTAGTAAAGTGCCTACTGCTTGGAAAGGCTTGCAGAAGGCATCCACACTGGATAAGCAGAAGGTAGCTGAGGGTCTCTAGAAAATCAGAAAATTTGGATTATAGTTCTATCTCTGACCCTCACTAGCAATACGACTGTGGGCAAATTTGGTGTTCTCTCTGAGCTTATTTCCCCATGTATGAAATGAAAGAGATTAGGAATCTCTTAAGAGTTCTGGTAGCTTTAACATTTAATGGACTGCTATTGCTTTGTTGCCCTATCTCCATAGGGTGAGAGGTAGGTAGATTACATGTAATTCAAAGGTCTTTCTGGGTCTGTTGTCCTGTGAACCTGTATTTCTCTAGGCTAGAAAAGGGGTAAGTTAACAAAGTTTTCCTTTTTTTTTTGGAGGCCCTTTTGTTCATGAAACAAAATGTGATAAATCAACTTTATGCCATGTATTATTCCCACAGATATCCTGTCCAAGATTTCTACTGGTGTTTCTCCACTGCTGGGTTGGGGCTGGACTGTATGTTTGGCTCATGCCAAAGTGCTTGCTGGTTTGGTTGTGGTACAAAGCTATTTAATTGGCCCAGTCTACTGATTGACATTTTCTTCAATTAAAGTGTTAGACATTTAATTGTTTGCTATTAAGAACTATTATTTTGTGTCTCTTTTTCTTCTACCGCCTCAGACTCTCTCCGAAGCACGCTCCAGATATTCCTGATGACAGCACTGACAACATCACTATATTCACCAGAATCTTGGATCGTCTTCTGGATGGCTATGACAACCGGCTGCGACCTGGGCTTGGAGGTCAGTTATTGTTTGAAGATCTTCTTGGCTATTGTCATCTAAAAAGATTCTTAAGGTACCTTCAATAGTGTCTTGATCAATGAGGTTAGTGTAAAGCTGAGTTTCTTCCCTCTGAGCACTGGAAATTAGTTCTAATCCTTTATTTCAATGGTCAATCTCTCTGATCTGGTTTTGGAAGGTTCCAAATTTCACTTAGGTAAATGCATATAGGGTATTAAACCACAACATTTGGTCACACCCATTTCTGGTAATAAAATACCAATCGCTGCCTGGATGGCAGGTGTGTCCCAGGAACAGCTGGGAAACATGTCTTTGTTCTAAAAACCCTGAGCACATATCAGCCTGATATTCCAAAGAGGAGAAATATGATGGCTAGATGGGATCTCAGTTTAGTATGATCAGCAATATGATCGCAATGAAGTAAATGCATTATAATACCTCATGGACCATATTGAAAGGGCAAGTATGCCAATGTATTTGTTTTTTTCCTGAACCATTTGAGAATTAGATGCAGATATCATAACCCTTTATCCCTAAATACTTCAGTGTGTATTTTCTTAGAACAAAGAAGTTATTTTATAAAATTACAATGAAATTATAAATTCAGAAAATGTGACCTGACATAATACTATTTTCTAATCTGTAGTCCATATTCAACTTTTGCCAATTATCTACATTTATTATATGATATTCTATTGTAATAAAACCCTTTCCTCCTCTTTAGTTAATTAGGTAACTATCAGCATGAATAGATGGATTCTTATTTTATTCAATGAAATGTAATCCATTAATATTATTATATATTATTATCTATTTTGATTACAATGTTTGTTCATAATTCCCTGTGTTTGCTTAGTGGGAGCTTATTCAAGCTGACTTTTGATATATTCTCATTTTTGAGCACTTTTTGGCATAACAGTATATTCCAGACTTAACTTGTACTCTCCCTCATTCAGCCTTATAATCAATCATTTTTTCCAAGAAGAAACAGGATCTTTTTGTGTGGGAAATTATGTTTAAAATCCAACTTCTGTGTGCTAGATATTTTCATTGCTACTGGGTGTCATTTGCTTCTAGGACCTTTCAGTGGACAGAATTGAGAAAATAGAAAATTACATATATACATATACACACACCTGTATATATTCGTATATATATATACATATAGACATATATACAAATATGTGTATAAATGTAGACATATATGTGTATGTGCATGTGTAATGAGTCTATACTGATACCACTAATTCCAATTGAACAAATTATTCTTCATTGATTTACTAATTTGTTTTATTCTACAATATACATAAAATAGTGAATAGTGTTGGAATTACTATATCTATACCACTATAATAAACTCACTTATTAATTAAAGATATGTTTGCATGGTCTTTTTTTGGTGTTGTTTGTTTTTAGACGAAGGCTATATGGCTCTTGCTTTAGTATAAATAATAGATTGGAACAGGGCAGTATTGCAGGAAGAGAAGACCAGTCAGAAATTGATTTCAGTTGTCCAGAATGAAGGTGATGATTGTGGGAATGTAGAGAATTTGGTGACTGATTAAATTATGGGATTAGGGGGAAAGGGAGGAGAAAATGATAACCTCTAAGTTCCTGGTTTAGATGACTAAGTGGTGCCATTTTCTAAAATAAGGAATATTGGAGTAGGAACAGTAGTATTTTGTTTTATTCTGTTTCTTTTGGAGTTTGGTTGGAACAAAGAAGGTAGGGGAAGGAGTTGGAAATTAGTTGTAGACATGCAGAGTTTGAGTACCCATGAAAAATATGCATGGATCCTTTTGTTCTGGCTAACATGGAGTAACAGGAACAAGATTTATCTTCTTAAAAGACAACTAAGAAATGAACAAACATAGTATATAGTAGTTATCAGAAATTGAACAAAGGCAGCACAGGACAGTGATTCTTGAAAGAAGTAAAACAAACAAGCTGAGCCGTAGGATTATATCACCTTACTGCCTCGATAAATTTCAGGATGCAGTGTAGGGAGGGAGAATCCACATAGTGCCTGGTGGACTCCCTCAGTTGATGAGAAAGAGTTTTGAATTTGGGGTGGCCAAGATGGCTAAAATTTGTAGGGCAGAGAAGAAGCAAGAGGTGCATGGAGAAGTGAGAGTTGTGCAGAGGGAAAGATCCAGAAATCTGCTGAGAATTTCCCTCAAGTTTTCAGGTAAGTACTGCTCAGCTCATGCATATAAGGAAACAGCCCAAGGTTGAGGAAAGGGCCACTGGACAACAGCAGATGGAATAATAGGGTTGGGAATATCTTGTGTTCCTACCAACCAGAGTGGAAAAACTTGCAACATATGGGGTTAGGGTAGGGTACTCAGAAGAATATGGCTTCAGTGGCATGGCAAAACCATCTCCAAACAAAGGCTGTTCTGGTCCCAACTAACAAAGCTTAAAAGCAAGCTTGAAAAGTAAATATCAAAATGTTTTCAGAACATTATCTCAGAACAAAGTTTAAGAATATTTACACAAGGTGAATGTACAATGGCTGTTATGTAGTCAAAAATTACCAGACATGTAAAGAAGCAAGAAAATACAACCCCAAAAGGCAGAATAACCAATCAATAAAAACAGATGCATAAATGACACAGATGAATTAGTAGATAAGTATATTAAAATAGATATGTCTAAATTCCATATGTTCAAAAGTAGAGGAAAATATGAGTATGCTGAGTAGAGACATGTAAGTTAAAAAAACAAAAACAACTTGAACTTCTAGGTATAAAAAGCACAATATCTGAGGTGAAATATATACCAGATGAGACTAACAGCAGATTAGACATTGAGGAAGAAAAGATTGATGAGCTTGAAGACATAGCGATGGTAGCTAGCAAAAATGAAACACAGAGGGAAGAAAAGACTGAAAAAGTGAACAGGACATCAGTGCACTGTGGGATAGCTTCAAGTGGCCTAATATAAGTGTAACTGGATTATCTGAAGGGAGAGGCAGAAAATGTCTTTGAAGAAAATCTAGTCAAAAATATTCTAAATTTGATGAAAATTATAATCTGCCCAAACCAGGTTCAACAAACAAGAAACATGAAGAAAATTACACCAAGGGAAATTATCAAATTGCTTAGAACTAGTGATAAAGAGAAAATCTTAAAAGCAAACATAGTGAAACAGAACATTTATATACACAAGGAAAATTTTACAAAGACAGCAGGCTTCTTGTCAGAAACAGGGAAGCAAGAAGGTAGTTAGCAACAGCTTTAAAATACTAAAAATGTCAATCTAGAATTCTGTACCAGAGATAATATATTTTAAAAACATAAGTAAAATAAATACATTTTCTGACATATAGAGGCTAAAAAATTCATCACCAGCAAGTCTGTACTGCAAGAAATGTTAAGGGAAATGTGTCAGGCAGAAGGAAAATGATGCTAGATAGAAATACGGATCTATAGGACTTCCCTGTTTGTCCAGTGGTTAAAACTCCATGCTCCCAATGCAGGGTGCCCAGGTTCAATACTGGGTCAGGGAACTAGATCCCTCACGCTGCAACTAAGAGCCCATATGCCAGAACTAAGACTTGGTGCAGCCGAATAGAATAGAATAGAATAAAATTAAAATAAATAAATAAAATTAAAATGGATGTATAAAAAGGAAGGAAGAGCAAGAAAAATGGAAAATATGTGGGTAAATATGTCTCCTTTTTTCTAAATATCTTTAATAAATAACTACCTAAAGCAAAAATAATAACATTGTGTTGTGTGGTTTATAATGTATATGTGAGGAAAATGTATGACAACAATAGCACAAAGGCCAGAAGGTGAAATGGAAATACACTGCACATGATGTGATATGATATTATTACTTGTAGGTAGATTGTAATAAATTAAGAATGTGCACTGTAGAACTTAAAAATTATAGCTAATAAAGCAAGAAAGTTTATAAAATGGATAATAAAAACAATAGGAAGGCAGAAAAAGAAAAATGTAACAAAGAATAGATGAAACACATGGAAAACCAATAGCGACCATATTAATCATCACATTAAATATAAATAATCTAAACATCTATTTTAAAAGGCAGAGATGGTCAAAATAGATAAAAAGAAAGACCCACAATTGGTCCCTGAGAGAAACCCACTTTAAAGACAGACAGAGAAAGACAAATATATGATACCACCTATATGCAGAATCTAAAAAAAATGATACAAATGAATTTATTTACAAAACAGAAACAGACTCACATACTTAGAGAACAAACTTAAGGTTTTGTACCGGGGGAAAGGGTGGGGGAGAGGGTTAGATTGGGAGCTTGGGATTGACATGTACACACTACTATATGTAAAATAGGTAACCAACAAGGACCTACTGTATAGCACAGGGAACTCTGCTCAATATTCTGCAATAACTGAAATGGGAAAAGAATTTGAAAAAGAATAGATACATGTATATGTATAACTGAATCACCTTGCTGCACACCTGAAACTAACACAACATTGTTAATCAACTATGCTCCAATATAAAGAGAAAGAAAAGAGTACATAACAATCCTAAGTATTTATGCACCTAATCATAGACATGAAGCAAAAACAGGAAACTGAAAGGAAAAAGAGATGATCTATAATTATAGTTAGAGATTTTAACACTCCTCTCTCAATAAACAATATAACGAGTAGACAGAAAATAAGTAAAGTTAGCAGAAAGACAAAACATTGTCAACCAACTTGACTTAATTGTCATTTGTAGAACACTCCAACAAACAGCAGCAGAATACACCTTCTTTTCAACTGAACCTACAACATTTACCAAGATAGACCATATTCTTTGTTGTAAAAATATTAAAAGAATTCACAGTATACAAAGTATGTTCTCTGGCCAAAAAGAATAAAATTAGAAATTAAAAACAGATATATCTGGAAAATCTCCAAGTACTTGCGAACTAAATAATATACTTCTAAATAAAATATAAGTCAAAGAAGAACTCAAAAGAAAAATTTAAAACCTTTTCAATTAAACAAAATTAAAAACATGGTATAAAGTAGTGCTAAATTAAAGAAAACTTATAATACTAGATAACTGTGTTAGAAAAGACTAACCTTAAATCAAGTCCCCATGCCTGGGGTTGACAGCAGCTCCAGGTATCATCTTGCCTTTTCCAGCATGGACCACTGCCCCATGAACCAGATCAAGGACACTTCAGGGCACAGTAACCTCAGCAGTGCCATGCCCAAGTTAGAGTCTAGATTCCATGAATGGGGGCTGGGAGGATGAAGGGATTTCCTACCGCTCAGCCAAACTTGCCCAGAATTTAACCATAGCAATAGGTAGCTTGCTCTAGGATGAGAAATGCTGGGGTCTTGCCCCTCCCAGGAAGATAGCCCTCTAAATGGGAGCTGGGAGAAGAGAGAGCCCTGTGTTCTTTCTGGGCTGCACCAGTCTGGAGTACAGTTTCCTTCAGACTGATCTGGGAAGGGGGAGGGTGGGAACAGTTCTTGTTTGAAATATTCTGGACTCTTGATTTCCTTACTGAGTTTTAGTAGATTTTCTTTAATAAATAGTTTACTTTTCTTTTGTTGTATGCCCTTAGGACCATTTCCAGAAACTTTAAAAATTGTAGTTTTTAAAATACATTTTGCAAGTTTCACTGAGGAGCAAGTCTGCAGAGCTCGTCATGCTTTCATGCCAGAAATGGAATTTCTAGTAACATTTTTTAAAGATTTCATCAGATTATATACCTAGATGATTATGTCATATGAGAAGAAAGTTTTAATTCTTCCTGTGCTATATGGATGCACTGGTATTTTTCTCTTATTTTAGTGCACTGACTAGACCTCGCATATAATGTTGAACAGGAAAGATGAAAACAGACACCATTGTCTGTTTTTGATCTTACAGAAAAAGCTTCCAGTCTTTCACCACAAAGTATGATGTTAGGTGTAAGTTTTTCTTAGATGCATTTTATCAAGTTCAGGAAGTTCTCTTCTACTCTGGTTTTGAAAATTTTTAACGAGAATGAATATTGCAGTTTTTCAAATGCACTTGCTGTGTCTACTGAGTTGATTCTATGTCTTTTAAAAAATTTTGTTAATATGGTGAATTACATTGATTTTCAAATGTTTAAACCAACCTTCATTCTCATGATAAATGCCACTTGTATATTAATTACTTTATATTATAGATAGGTTTGAGATATGATAGTATAAGTCCTCTGGCTTTGTTCTTCTTAAAGATTGTCTTGGCTATTCTTGGCCCTTTGTATTTCTAGATAACTTTTAGAACCAGCTTATCATTTTCTAATAAAATCTGGAATTGACTTTGCCTTGAGTCTATAGGTTAACTTGAGGAATTTAAAAACTTATAATACTAAACCTTCTAAATGATGAACATGATACATTTCTCCATTCATTTTGTTCTCCTTTAATTTCTCTCAATGTTTTGGCATTTTCATTTTAGACGTCTTGCATATTTTTGATTAATCAATGCCTTGAGACTTGATTTTTATTTATTCTTTTTTTATTTTTTATTTTTTGCGGTACGTGGGCCTCTCACTGTTGTGGCCTCTCCCGTTGCAAAGCACAGGCTCCGGACGTGCAGGCTCAGTGGCCATGTCTCATGGGCCCAGCTGCTCTGCGGCATGTGGGATCTTCCCGGACTGGGGCACGAACCCGTGTCCCCTACATCAGACTCTCAATCACTCTGCCACCAGGGAAGCCCCTTGATTTTTATTTTTAAATTTTGTTACTGCTGTGTAGAAATATGATTAGTTTTATTATTTTTTAAAATTAATTTATTTATTTTTGGCTGCACTGGGTCTTTGTTGCTGTGTGTGGGCTTTCTCTAGTTGTGGTGAGTGGAGGCTACTCTTCGTTGTGGTGCTCAGGCTTCTCATTGTGGTGGCTTCTCTTGTTGCCGAGCATGGGCTCTAGGCACCTGTGCTTCAGTAGTTGTGGCATGCAGGCTCAGTAGTTGTGGCTCTTGGGCTGTAGAGTGCAGGCTCAGTAGTTGTGGCACACGGGCTTTGTGGCTCCATGGCATGTGGGATCTTCCCGGATGAGGGCTCGAAGCTGTGTCCCCTGCATTGGCAGGGAGATTCGTAACCACTGCACCACCAGGGAAGCCCATGATTGGTTTTATATTTGCCTTTCTATCCAGAGACCTTTTTGTATTGACTTATTGATTTTAATAGTTTTCTATTGTTTCTTTTACATTCTCTTAATACATATTTATATCATTTAGGTTCACTTAGGTTTTTAATGCAGGACTACACAAATTCCTTGATATGTTAATGATAATTATGAATATATAGGATGAAGTTTTAGTATGTAGTCTTTGGTGACCATGGGACATTTCTTTCCCCAAAACACCTAATAAGATCTCAGTTGGAATGTAAGTAACACATAGACCAGATTGGGAAATGCTGCTCTGGAGACCTCCCTGGTTTATTAATATCCAACCTAAAGTGTGCTTTCTAGAAGTGAGCATAATACTCTAGATATGTTCTAGTTACCTCATGGTAAAACAGGGACTAATATAGCCTAAAACAGAATTAGCCTACTTGGTGATGACATTACCCCCTTGGATTACTCTGAGCTTTTTATCAAGTAAAATCCACCAGATCTTTTTCTCATGACTATTGACCAGCCAAGTGCCTCAATCCGATGTACTATGGCATTTATTTTTAAACATTAATGCATGATTTTCCCTATTTATCCTTATTAAATTTCATTCTATATGTTTAACTCTAATCATTTCAACCCACATAAAATTTTTGAAATCCTAAAAGTTCAGTGTATTACTATCACTTTTAGTTTTTTATTTTATTTTTCAACATCTTTATTGGAGTATAATTGCTTTACAATGGTGTGTTAGTTTCTGCTTTATAACAAAATGAATCAGTTATACATATACATATATCCCCATATCTCTTCCCTCTTGCGTCTCCCTCCCTCCAACCCTGCATATCCCACCCCTCTGCATGGTCACAAAGAATCGAGCTGACCTCCCTGTGCTATGTGGCTGCTTCCCACTAGCTATCAGTTTTACATTCGGTAGTGTATATTTCTCCATGCCACTCTCACACTTTGTCCCAGCTTATCCTTCACCCTACCCATACCCTCAAGTCCATTCTCTAGTAGGTCTGTGTCTTTATTCCCATCTAACCCCTAGGTTCTTCATGACCTTTTTTTTTTTAGATTCCATATATATGTGTTAGCATACGGTATTTGTTTTTCTCTTTCTGACTTACTTCACTCTGTATGGCAGACTCTAGGTCCATCCACCTCACTACAAATAACTCAATTTCGTTTCTTTTTATGGCTGAGTAATATTCCATTGTATATGTGTGCCACATCTTCTTTATCCATTCATCTGTTGATGGACACTTAGTTTGCTTCCATGTCCTGGCTATTGTAAATAGAGCTGCAATGAACATTGTGGTACATGACTCCTTTTGAATTATGTTTTTCTCAGGGTATATGCCCAGTAGTGGGATTGCTGGGTCGTATGGTAGTTCTATTTTTTTTTCTTGGGGTACACAGGCCTCTCACTTTTGTGGCCTCTCCCATTGCAGAGCACAGGCTCTGGACGCTCAGGCTCAGCAGCCATGGCTCATGGGCCCAGGCACTCCGCGGCATGTGGGATCTTCCCGGACCAGGGCACAAACCCATGTTCCCTGCATCGGCAGGCAGACTCTCAACCACTGTGCCACCAGGGAAGCCCGGTAGTTCTATTTTTAGTTTTTGAAGGAACCTCCATGCTGCTCTCCATAGTGGCTGTATCAATTTACATTCCCACCAACAGTGCAAGAGGGTTCCTTTTTTTCCACACCCTCTCCAGCATTTATTGTTTGTAGATTTTTGGATGATGGCCATTCTGACTGGTGTGAGATGATATCTCATTATAGTTTTGATTTGCCTTTCTCTAATGATTAATGATGTTGAGCATTCTTTCATGTGTTTGTTGGCAATCTGTATCTCTTCTTTGAAGAAATGTCTATTTAGGTCTTCTGTCCATTTTTGGATTGGGTTGTTTGTTTTTTTTGATATTGAGCTGCATGTGCTGCTTATAAATTTTGGAGATAAATCCTTTGTCAGTTGCTTCATTTTCAAATATTTTCTCCCATTCTGAGGGTTGTCTTTTGGTCTTGTTTATGGTTTCCTTTGCTGTGCAAAAGCTTTGACTTTTCATTAGGTCCCATTTATTTATTTTTGTTTTTATTTCCATTTCTCTAGGAGGTGGGTCAAAAAGGATCTTGCTGTGATTTATGTCATAGAGTGTTCTGCCTATGTTTTCCTCTAGGAGTTTGATAGTGTCTGGCCTTACATTCAGGTCTTTAATCCATTTTGAGCTTATTTTTGTGTATGGTGTTAGGGAGTGTTCCAATTTCACTGTTTACATGTAGCTGTCCAGTTTTCCCAGCACCACTTATTGAAGAGGCTGTCTTTTCTCCACTGTATATTCTTGCCTCCTTTATCAAAGGTAAGGTGACCATATGTGTGTGTGTTTATCTCTGGGATTTCTATCCTGTTCCATGGATCTGTATTTCTGATTTTGTGCCAGTAACATACTGTCTTGATCATTGTAGCTTTGTAGTGTAGTCTGAAGTCAGCCAGCCTGATTCCTCCAGCTCCGTTTTTCTTTCTGAAGATTGCTTTGGCTATTTGGGGTCTTTTGTGTTTCCATACAAATTGTGAAATTTTTTGTTCTAGTTCTGTGAAAAATGCCAGTGGTAGTTTGAAAGTGAAATAAGAAAACACTCCCATTTACCATTGCAACAAAAAGAATAAAATATCTAAGAATAAACCTACCTAAGGAGATAAAAGACCTGTATGCAGAAAACTATAAGACACTGACGAAAGAAGTTAAAGATGATACAAACAGATGGAGAGATATACCATGTTCTTGAATTGGAAGACTCAACATTGTGAAAACGACTATACCACCCAAAGCAATCTACAGATTCAATGCAATCCCTATCAAACTACCACTGGCATTTTTCACAGTGGTATAATTAAATAAAATTGTAGGATTTAAGTATACAAAATTATGGTTTGATATGTGTATACAGTGAGAAAGGATACCCCTCAATAAGTCAACATATCCATTACCTCATATATTTGTTTCTACTCTCTTAATAAATGTCTTTTTTATGTGAAGAAACTTTTAAAAAATTGAATTATTGCCAATTTACAATTTTATATTATTGTTTCAGGTTTACCAAATCATGATTCAATATTTTTGTTAATTACGCTCCATTTATTATAAAATATTGGCTTTATTCCCTGTGCTATACAATATATCCTTACAGTTTTTTTTATTTTATACATAGTAGCTTCTGCTTCTTAATCCCTTACACCACCTTGCCATTTCCCCGTTCCCTCTCCCCACTGGTAACCACTAGTTCTCTATATCTTGGAGTCTGTTTCTGTTTTGTTAAATACATTTGTTTATTGTATTTTTTAGATCCCACATATAGTGATAACATAGACGACTTGTCTCTGCCTGACTTACTTCACTAAGCATAATGCCCTCCAGATCCATCCATGTTGTTGCAAATGGAAAAAATTCATTCTGTTTTATGGCTGAGTAGTAATCCAGTGTATACATGTGCATGTGCGTGTGTGTGTGTGCGCGTGCACACGCACACATAGGTGTATATATATATATATATATAGTGTATACATATATATGTACACATACCACATCTTTATCCATTTATCTGTTGATGGACACTTAGGTTATTTCCATATATTGGCTATTGTAAATAATGCTGCTATGAACATTGGGGTACATATATCTTTTCAAATCAGTATTTTCACTTTCTAAGTGTATATACCAAGGAGTGGAATTTCTGGATTATATGGTTGTTCTATTTTAGTTTTTTTTTTTTTGAGGTACTTCCATACTGTTTTCTACAGTTGCTACACCAATTTATATTCCCACCAACAATGTAGGAGAGTTCCCGTTTCTGCACATCCTTACAAACATTTGTTAATTGTGGTCTTTTTGATGATAGCCATTCTGACAGGTGTGAAATAATATCTCATTGTGGTTTTGATTTGTATTTCTCTGATGATTAGCAAAGTTGAGCATCTTTTCAAGTGCCTGTTGGCCACCTGTGTCTTCTTTGGGAAAATGTCTATTCAGGTCTTCTGCCCATTTTATAATTGAGGGTTTTTTTTGTTTGATACTGAGCTTTTAAGAACTGTTTGTATATTTGTGATATTAACCCCTTGTTGGTCATATAACTTGCAAATGTTTTCTGCCATTCAGTAACCTGTCTTTCATTTTGTTAATAGTTTCCCTTGCTGTGCTAAAGCTTTAAAGTTTAATCGTCCCATTTATTAATTTTTGCTTTTGTTTCCTTTGCCTGAGGAGGCGGATCAAAAAATATTTCTATAATTTATGTCAAAGACTGTTCTGCCTATGTTCTCTCCTGGAAGTTTTATGGTTCAGGTCTTACATTTAGGTCTTTAACTCACTTTGGGTTTATTTTTGTATATTATTCGAGAAAAATATTCTAATGTCATTCTTTTACATGTTTCTGTCCAGTTTTCCCAGCACCACTTATTGAAGAGAGTGTATTTTCCCCAATGTATATTTTTGCCTCTTTGGTCATAGGTTAATTGACCATAAGTGTGTGGGTTTATTTCTGGGCTCTCTGTTCTATTCCATTGATCTAATTGTCTGTTTTTATGCCACTACAATACTGTTTTGATTACGGTAGCTTTGTAGTATAGTTTGAAGTCAGGGAACATGATACCTCCAGCTTTGCTCTTTGTTATCAAGGTTGCTTTGACTATTCATGGTCTTTTGGTATTCTACATAAATTTTAGGATTATTTGTCCTAGTTTGTGCATTCTGATAGGGATTGCATTAAATCTATAGATTGTTTGGGGTAGTATGGATATTTTAACAATATTAATTATTCTAATCCATGATCATGGGATATCTTTCCATTTCTTTGTATCATCTTCAATTTCCTTCATCAGTGTTTTATAGATTTCAAAGTATAGGTCTTTCACCTCCTTGGTTAAGTTTATTATTTTTTTTTTTTTGGTATTTTTGATGTGATTTTAAAGGGGATTGTTTTCTTGCTTTCTCTTTCTGATAGTTCTTTATTAGAAAGGTAACAGATTTCTGTTTATTAATCTTGTATCCTACAAATTTACTGAATTAATTTATTGATTCTCATGTTTTTTTTTGTGGAGACATTAGCATTTTCTATGTGTAGTATCATGTCATCTGCAAATAGTGACAGTTTCACATCTTTGCTTCCAATTTGGTTGTCTTTTATTTCTTTTCTTGTCTGCTTGCTGTGGCTAGGACTTCCAATACTAAGTTAAATAGAAGTGGTGAGAGTGGGCATCCTTGTCATGTTCCTGAGTTTAAAGGAAAAGCTTTCAGTTGAGCATGACATTAGCTGTGGGCTTGTCATAAGTGACCTTTATTATATTGAGATATGTCCCCTCTATACCAACTTTAATGAGAGTTTTTAGCATGAATGGATGTTGAATTTTGTCAAATGCTATTTCTGCATCTATTGAGATGATCATGTGATTTTTATCATTTGTTTTGTTAATGTGATATATCATATTGACTGATTTATGGATATTGAATCATCCTTATATCCTTGAAATAAATCACACTTGATCATGGTGTCTGATCCTTTTCATGAATTGTTGAATTTGGTTTGCTAATATTTTGTTGAGGATGTTTGCATCTATATTCATCAGATTTATAGGCCTTTAATTTTCTTTTTTTGTAGTGTTTCATGATAATGGTGGCCTCATATAATGAGTTCTGGAGTGTTCCCTCCTCTTCAATTTTTGGGAATAATTTGAGAAGAATAGGTATTAGCTTTTCTTTACATGTTTGAAAGAATTCCCCTGTGAAGCTGTCAGTTCTTAGAATTTTGTTTTATGGAAGTTTTTGATTACTAATTCAATTTCAATACTAGTGATCAGTCTATTCAGATTGTCAGTTTCTTCCTGATTCAGTCTTGTAAGATTGTATGTTCCTAGAAATTTGTCCTTTTCTTCTGTGTTGTCCAATTTGTTGGTACATAACTGCTCATAGTATTCTCTTATGATATTTTGTGTCTTTGAGACATAAGGTATAATTTCTCCTCTGTCATTTCTAGTTTTGTTTATTTGAGTCCTTTCTCTATTTTTCTTAATGAGCCTGGCTAAAATGCATATCAATTTTGTTTATTTTTTCAAAATAACAGCTCTTGGTTTCATTGATCTTTTCTTGTCTTTTTTGGTCTCTCTTTTATTTATTTCCATTCTGATCTTTATTATTTCCTTCCTTCTGCTGACTTTGGGCTTTATTCTTCCTTTTGTAATCACTTTATATGGTAGGTTATGTTGTTTATTTGAAATTTTTCCTCTTTCTTGAGGTAGGCCTGTACTGCTATAAATTTCCCTCTTAGAACTGCTTTTGGTGCTTTCCATAGATTTTAGAAAGATGTGTTTTTATTTTTATTTTTCTCAAAGTATTTTCTCATTTCCTCTTTGATTTCTTTGTTGACCCATTAGTTTTTTAGTAACATGTTTAGTCTCTACTTGTTTATGTTTTTCCCATTTTTTTCCTGTAATTGATTTCTAGTTTCATACAGTTGTGGTCAGAAAAAAATGCTTGATATAATTTCTATCCTCTTAAGTTTGTTGAGACTTGTTTTGTGGCATGTGACCTATCCTAGTAATCTTCCAAGTGTACTTGAAAAGAAAGAATATTCTGCTATTTTTAGATGGAAGGTCCTGTATATATCTAAGTCCAACTGGACTAATATGTCACTTAAGGCAACTGTTTCCTTATTGGTTTTCTGTCTGGATGATCTGTCCATTGATGTAAGTGGGGTGTTACTATTATTGTATAATTGTCAGTTTCTCCCTTTATGTCTGTTAGTATTTGCTTTATATATTTAGGTGCTCCTATATTAGGTGAATATATGTTAACAAATGTTACAGTCTCTTTTTGTAGTGACACCTTTATCATTATATAATGCCGTCCTTTGTCTTTTGTTATACACTTTGTTTTAAATCTACTTTATCTGATATTAGTATTGCTACCCCAGATTTCTTTTCATCTCTGTTTGCCTGGAATATCATTTTACATCCCCTCACTTTCAGTCTCCGTGTGTCTTTAGCTCTGAAGTGTGTCTCTTATAGGCAGCAAATAGATGGGTCTTGTTCTTATGTCCAATTGGCCCGGCCACCCTATGTCTTTGATTGGAGCATTTAGTTCACTGACATTTAAAATGAATATTGATAGGTATGTACTTACTGCCATTTTGTTACTTGTTTTCTGGTTGTGTTTGTAGTTCTTTTCTGTTCTTATTTTAGTCTCTTTTCTTGTGGTTTGATGATTTTCTTTAGTGGTATGCTTGTATTCCTTTCTTTCTAGTTTTTGTGAAGGTTTTAAATTTCTGTTTACCATACAGTTCATATGTGTTGACTTATATCTACATGTTTTAAACTGATAATCATTTAATTTCAAACACATTCTAAAAAATCTATATTTTTTACTCCCCTCCCCACATTTTATGTTTTTGACATCATATTTTATATCTTCATCTTTATCCGTTAACAGTTTTTTTTGTAGTTATACTTAATTTTACAATATTTGGATTTTAATCTTCATACTAGCTTATTTAAGTGGTTGATCCATAGCCTTTACTATTTATTCGCCTTTAGTATTTGGATATTCTTTCCTGTAAATTCTTACTTCTTGTAGCTTTACCTTTCCCACTTAGAGAAGACCTTTTAACATTTCTTTTAAGGTCGGTTTAGTAGTGATGAACTCTTAGTTTTTGCCTGTCCAGGAAATTCTTTATCTTTCCTTCAATTCTGAATGATAACCTTGCTAGTTAGAGTATCCTAGTTTGTAGGGGTTTTTTTTTTTTTTTTTTTTTTTTGTGGTACGCAGGCCTCTCACCACTGTGGCCTCTCCTGTTGTGGAGCACAGGCTCCAGATGCGCAGGCCCAGCAGACATGGCTCACAGGCCCAGCTGCTCCATGGCATGTGGGATCCCCACAGACTGGGGCACGAACCCGTGTCCCCAACTTCGGCAGGTGGACCCTCAACCACTGCACCACCAGGGAGGCCCTGTAGGGTTTTTTTCTTTTAGAAGTTGAAATATATCATGCCACTCCCTTCTGGTCTGCAAAGTTTCTGCTGAAAAATCAGCTGATGGCCTTATGTGGGTTCCCTTGTATGTGACTCTTTGTTTTTCTCTTGCTGCCTTTAAAATTCTCTCCATATATTTAGCTTTTGCCCTTTTAATTATGATATGTCTTTTGTGTGTCTCTTGGGTTCATCTTGTTTGGGACTCTGTGCGTCCTTTACCTGGATATCTGTTTCCTCTTCAGGTTAGAGAAAATTTCAGCCATGATTTCATCAAATACATTTTCTACCCCTTTATCTCTCTCTCCTTCTTCTGGGAACCCTATAATGTAAATGTTAGTATGCTTGATGTTGTCCCAGAGGTGCCTTAAGCTATCCTCATTTTCTTTTTTTTTTTTTTTTTTTTTTTGCGGTACACATGCCTCTCACTCTTGTGGCCTCTCCCATTGCGGAGCACAGGATCCGGACATGCAGACTCAGCTCAGCGGCCATGGCTCAGGGCCTAGCTGCTCCGCGGCATGTGGGATCTTCCTGGACTGGGGCATGAACCTGTGTCCCCTGCATCAGCAGGCAGACTCTCAACCACTGCGCCACCAGGGAAGCCCCTATCCTCATTTTCTTAAATTTGTTTTTCTTTTTGCTGTTCTGATTGGGTGATTTTCACTGTTCTACCTTCCAGATCATTTATGCTTTCTTCGGTATCATCAAGTCTGCTCTCAATTCCTTCTAGTGTGTTTTTCCTTTCAGTTACTGTATTATTCAGCTCTGACTGGTTCTTTTTTATATTTTCCAGTTTTTGTTGAAGATCTCACTCTGGTCATGTATTCTTTTTCAAGTTCAGTTAGCATTCTTATTACTATTGGTTTGAACTGTTTATCAGGTAAATTATTTATCTCTGTTTAATTAGGGTTTTCTTTTTTCAGGGTTTTATCTTTCATTTGAAACATATTCCACTATCTTCTCATTTTGTTTAATTTTCTTTGTTTGTCTCTATGAAATTAGGTGAAACGGTTACCTATCCCAGTCTTGAATGTGTATCCTTGTGTGGGAGCGTCCTTATGAAGTCTGTGTATGCTCAGTGGCTTTGGTGTGAAAGGTGGACATGTGGTGAGCACAGGCTGCATGTTCGCCTGGAGCCAGAGCTAGGTGTGAACTGGGGATTCTCCTAGGCTCAGTGGTAGTGGTACTATTGGGGGTGGGGCTGGGGCCCAAGGGGCTGGGGCATGAATCCTGAGGGAGTTGGGCTTCTCCCAAGTATGATAGCAGTCTCTGTCTTTATTGGGGGTGTGGCAAGGATCTGAGGACTTGGACCTGCACTTCTGAGCTGATTCCACTTTTTTCCCAGTGTGTGTACCTAGGTTAGAGGCTGGGTTGAGGCAGGAAGGGTTGTAGCTCCACTACTGAGCTGCTTCCACTCCTTTCCCAGTGTGCTCACACACGTACGTGCTAGCAGTGGTGGTCTCTGCCCAAGCCAGAGGCAGAGTCAAGAACTGCGCTGGTTCTGTTCCCTCACAAGTATCCACACGTGCATACACACACACACACATACACACACACACACACGCTGGCAATGGCTGTCTCTACCTTGGACAGAGGCAGGGCTGAGGCCTGAAATGGCTCTGTTCCCTCCAGGAATGCATGCTCCACCTTAGCAAGGAGCAGTGCTGGAGCAGGATGGGCTGGAGCAGGAGCCTGGTGCAGTCTGGGGTGTGTGCTGGGGCAGTCCTGGCTGGCCAGCCAGACCACAATTCTATTTTCAATCTGATGCCTCTGTGCTAGGACTGGGAGCAAGCAAGTGGTGTGCATGTGCTCTTGAATAGTGGAGTCTTCGTTTCATACAGTCCTCCAGTAAGTCATACTGATTTCCAAACCAGCTAAGGGAGCTCTTTTTCCCAGTGTTGGTCCTCAAGGTTGGGGTTGCCTAATATGTGGCTTGAACCCCTTGCTCTCCAGGGAGAATCCCTAAGCCTGTGATTTCCCCCTGTTCTTCTGGGTCACCCATTGTGGGTGCATGACCCAACCAGCTTGCTACTTTTCCCTTCCTACAAGACTGAGTGTGGTTCTTTCTTTACAGCCTTGATGGTAGAAGAGCCATTCTACTAGTTTTTGAGTCATTCTCAGTGAGTGTTGCTCTATATGTAGTTGTAGTTTTGATATATATCTGAGGGGAGGTGAGTTCAGGGTCTTTCTACTCCACTGTCTTGGTCCTCTAGAAAATCCATTTTTTTTTTTAACATCTTTATTGGGGTATAATTGCTTTACAATGGTGTGTTAGTTTCTGCTTTATAACAGAGTGAGTCAGTTATACATATATATATGTTCCCATATCTCTTCCCTCTTTGTCTCCCTCCCAAGAATCAACATTGTGAAAATGACTCTACTTCCCAAAGCAATCTATAGATTCAATGCAATCCCTATCAAACTACCACTGGCATTTTTCACAGAACTAGAACAAAAAATTTCACAATTTGTATGGAAACACAAAAGACCCCGAATAGCCAAAGCAATCTTGAGAACAAAAAATGGAGCTGGAGGAATCAGGCTGCCTGACTTCAGACTATACTACAAAGCTACAGTAATCAAGACAGTATGGTACTGGCACAAAAACAGAAAGATAGATCAATGGAATAGGATAGAAAGCCCAGAGATAAACCCATGCACATATGGTCACCTTATCTTTGATAAAGGTGGCAGGAATATACAGTGGAGAAAGGACAGCCTCTTCAATAAGTGGTGCTGGGAAAATTGGATAGGTACATGTAAAAGTATGAGATTAGATCACTCCCTAACACCATACACAAAAATAAGCTCAAAATGGATTAAAGACCTAAATGTAAGGCCAGAAACTATCAAACTCTTAGAGGAAAACATAGGCAGAACACTCTATGACATAAATCACAGCAAGATCCTTCTTGACCCATCTCCTAGAGTAATGGAGATAAAAACAAAAATAAACAAATGGGACCTAATGAAACTTCAAAGCTTTTGCACAGCAAAGGAAACCATAAACAAGACCAAAAGACAGCCCTCAGAATGGGAGAAAATATTTGCAAATGAATCAACTGACAAAGGATTAATCTCTAAAATTTACAGGCAGCTCATGCAGCTCAATAACAAAAAAATAAACAACCCAATCCAAAAATGGGCAGAAGACCTAAATAGAAAATCCATTTTTAAACTCAACTTTACAATAATAGCTCTTGTAATTGCTTGCCATTTCTATAAATAAGTTATCTTCAGTTATCTTTTATAGTCTTTCTTTTAATGGATCTGAGACCTACCGGTTACTACAAATTTGCTCCTAATATAGCACCTTCCTGCTATAACTCTTCTCTAGACAATTTCTTTCCTGGGATCCTATTAGTGTGGAGAAGTAGAGAGCTACCAACCAGTGTTAAAGAAGGCATGGGTCTAGACAGTTGGAATATACCTAAGGCAGGAGTGCAGAGATTGAATTCTATCTCTGACTTTAGCACCAAGTTATCACATAACATCAAGTAAGTGCCTTATCTTATAGCACAGCAGTTTCCCCACTTATCACATTAATAGCAAAAATACACAGTTAAATTAAAATTCACTTTTAAATAACCAGAACAATGTTTCCATGTCATGGTGGTCATTTAGGACGTCCAGATGGTCACCACTATCTCTGAAAACATGACAGGACGGAATAACTACAGGAGGCATTAAGATAGACCCTGGGAAGAGCTTTTGAAGTATCAGGATATTACCCTTTATGCCCCTCTAAGGAGGCTATATAGACATAGTTAGCATTAATTTATTAGTCAAACTCTGGTTGGATTTCCCAGTGGGATTTAATCAGACCTATCTTGCTTTCTCTCACTGGAATTCTTTGGCTTTAGCTACAAATAGTCAGCAATCTGGAAGCCTTCACACTGAAAGAGGAGGCATGAGGCAAAGCAATGAGTGGACAGAGTCTCTCCAGTCATCCAATCCAAACTACCATCTTTTCAAGTCAGTATATAACAGATTTTGGAAATGATTTCTAAGAGAAGTAGTGCTAGCTACAGAGTGGACAATAACATGGTTCTATGCTCTGTCTCCTTTGTTCTTCCCCTTCCCCAGCAAGTTACTTGAAGGCAGACACTGTGTCCTGTTAATTGCTCTCTTCCCCTGGAGTACTGAGCACAGAGTTTTGCCCATAGAAGACGTATAGGGAAAACTAGGAATGGGATATAATTGATGTGATCCCATAGGCCTTGATTTTTGTCTCTGCTTTCTTTTCTCCTGATTCATATCTTTTGGTTGGGCACAAAGTTATTATACAGATAGTTCTCTCTTTTTTCTTTTGTGGCATCAACTTCCCATTATGCCTCACTTACCAAGGGTTGAAAACAGATTTCTTGTACCTGACCCCTCGCTGCTTTCTGTCTTGGACGCTTCGTCATTTCACTGTGTGAACTGTGGGTGGCAAGGTTCCAAATCAGCAGCCCTCCTCAGCGGCTTCCTGCTGGATCTAAATAAACCCAGCGCAGGAATACCTGCTTTTGACTAGTTCCTATTCACTTTGCTCAACTTTCTTCAAGAGCTCAGTATAAAATTGTGATCTCTCACTCTTTTGTCTGATCTCCTGTTTGTGCTAGTGTCTTTCATTTGATTATCATCTTTTGATTTCATGCTTAATTCTTTTGCCTTCTTTCTCTTCTCTTAGTCATTAATCTCTCTGTTCCTCTGCTTTGAGTGCTTCAGCACTCATCATAGAAGCCTCCCTATGTTTTGGTCTAGTAGAAGTGCCATCAGCAGTTTAGAAGCCCAGCGATGGCTTTATTCACGTTATGTCCTTAGTTTAGCCTGCACTCATAACTCTCTACCATTCAAGGTCTTATTCTTTCTTCAAAACTTAAATACCATTTCCATCATGAAGTCTTCAAGCATGGGCTAGAAGACCTGAATTTATAACTTTATTTTGGCTCATTCTACATGAGTGCCCTTAAGAAAGTCATTTGACCTCTCTAAGCCATCATGTCCCACCTTTGACAACAAAATGAGGGTAACCAGCACACATGATAGCTGCTCAGGAAACTTAACTCCTCTTCCAAATCCAATCCAGTAACAAATTCTGCCATCAAAACATCCAAAAATCTGGCCAGTTCCCATCATCTCTATTTCTACCAGCTTGGTGTGAGCCACCATCATCTATCACCTGAATTATTATACAAGCCTCCTCTTGCTCGGATGGCACCTGCTCAATGAGGTCTTTTTTTTTGCAATTGTATTTAAAATTTCTCATCCAAATTCCAGCTTTATTTTCCCTATAGCAACTACTGCATTACCATAGTTTACAAATATTTTATCTACTTTCCCCCACTTGAATGTAAGTTTTAGGAGTGCGGGGATTTTTTGACTCTTCGATTCACTGCTGAATTGCAAATACTATACTACCTAGTCCATAGTAAGTCCTCAATATTTGTTTAATGAATGAATACTTACCTCACAGGTTTATTGTGAGAAGCAAATGAAATAATATATACAAAAGTGTTTTCTAAAATTAAACACTGTAAACATGAGTTATCATTTTTATTGTTTCCCTCAGTAGGAATTGACCACTGCTTATCCAAACCTCATGTCTTTAGTAGGATCTGTGTAGCATCTACTTCTTTGCCTTTGGCAGGGGGGTTAGTTATTTAGGTGTCTATATCATGGTTTTTCTCTCTCTGGAAAAAGTGAGGGCTCATTGTTTCAAACTCAGGCTGGAATTCTTGGTGTCAAAGCTAGGTGGGGAATGACTAACTTTAGGGCTGCCGAATGTGCAGATAAGAAATATCTGAAAGAAAATACTCAGGAGTGAAATTGGCAGTGAGAGCCCAAGCAGACAATCCAACTGGTGCAGACTATGCCAAGAGTAATAAACCAGTTACCAGGCAACAGTATGGAAATCATAAGAGCAGTGCAAGAAAAGTAGATTTGCTGAGTGAGAAAAGAAGGAAAGGTAGAATATAGATAGAACCTGGAGAGTTTTCTGAGTTATTGTTGCAAAGCTACACAGATATACTATATATTACCTTTGGCCTTGCCTATGGGAGCTATTCACTGTTCTAAGCTGGTTCAGTACCACCTCTCTGTAACCCTTGCCATAGGTGGAATAAGACCGTTGTTTCCCTGGGGACACTAAGTGGAAGGCTTGGATAGTCTTTGGTACATTCTGAAGGTGGGAGACATAGCACTGTGATGGCTTTTCTGGATGTATTCCACTGAACCAGGTATCAGAGCTGTTGAAGGCATTGTGTGTTTAACAACTCCTTTAAGAGATACTCCACTTTTCTGGATTATCCCAACTGATTCCTGAGAAAGAGACAGAATCTAGAAGAAAATAATGAAGAATGGAAATGCCTGCAAGTCAGCTGTAGAGTCAGAAGGCAACTAGATTAATGATAACTGTAATCCTGAAGGGCACAAGGGAGTTAATTGTCATCCAGCTTTGAGCACTGAGCTGAAATTTGGGCTGGTAATTCATATCTATTGAAAGGAAGGCCAAGTGTCATCTTGTGCCTTCTCAAGTCCAGTATTGGTCAATATACTCCTTATCCTAACCACTAGTCCAGCAGATATAATGAAAGTTCTTCTGGGAAACCTGGCTTGCTAAGGGAATGACCAGCTATCAGAATGCCACTTGCGGTAGTCATTGTGAGGAAAGCTACTGTTTTTATGGAAAGGTGTCTTTTGTCTGGAAGAGTGTAGGAATGTAAATTGATCAGTGGCAATATCACTGGGTGGTATAAGAAGTGTTGCAATTCTCAAAGACCCACAGCTGATATACTCAAAACTAAGAGGAGGGGCTTCCCTGGTGGCGCAGTGGTTGAGAGTCTGCCTGCCGATGCAGGGGACATTGGTTCGTGCCCCGGTTCAGAAACATCGCACATGCCGCAGAGCGGCTGGGCCCGTGAGCCATGGCCGCTGAGCCTGTGCATCCGGAGCCTGTGCTGCGCAATGGGAGAGGCCACAGCAGTGAGAGGCCCCTGTATCACAAAAAAAAAAAAAAAGAAAAAAGAAAACTCAGAGGAGAGTGCAGACAGAAATGAGGTAGCTTGGTTGTCCGTGGAGGTAGAAGAGCACTTTCACAAACAGGATAAGAGTAAGCAGCAATGAGTGATGTCTTACCCCATTGGAATAAGAGGTCAGAGATTAAATCCAATAATGCTCAGGGAATATTGAGGGTTAGGGAAGGTTGCAATAAACTCTCAGGCCACAAAGGTGCCATAGGTAGTGATATACTGTAAGGTGATGTTTCTGATTTGGGGCCACGAAAAGTCCCTGAGAGCCATACTCATTGTTATAAATGAGATTATTTGACTCAATAGAGTGGCATTGTGAAATGCCTAGATATAGGCTTTCTCTTTTAGAATATACATTGTTTGATGTTTTGGGTTTTTTTTGCACTCTATGCCTCCAAGTACTGTCTCTTATGTAAACCTGAGTATTTAGGTGATTCCACTGTGCGTTGGTATGCCTCCTATGCATGCTAGACTACTTTAAGTAGACATGCAGAGTTAATACCAAATTTTCTATGACTACATAACAATCTGTCTCATCATCTTCAAGATTCTAGGAGAGGACGTCATGACGATTGTTAGCGGAGAAAACTGAAAATTTAACCATCCATCAACAGTATTGATCAAACCCAAGAATTGCTGAGTATATTTAATTGAATGTGGATGGAAAGCACTCACTGCAGAATTACTGACATCTTGTTCAACATCACACAGAACCCATGACAGATAAGATGTGGCTCAGAAATTCCATCTCAGGACTAACAAATATGTATTTCTTCTGGTTGGCCCAGAGAAGATGCTGACATAAGTAGTTAAAAATAATTTAAATCAGGTATTCAAGGGATTTTGAGTTTGAAATGACAAACAGGAAGCTGTTCAAATATACTGTTGTATCAAGAAGCATTTTTTAAAAAATATGGAGTCTATCAAGGTTAGAAAACAGCTGGGGTGTTACACAGATTCTTATTAGCATACTCCTCTTGGTGAAGATCTATCGGGAAAACTGCCTTCCAATCATCACTTTTCCTCTTATGCATAAGAGGACAAGTGCATTGAGATCAAAGTTGGTCAAGGACAGTTCACTTTGGAGTTTCTACAGGAGATGAGGTCCCAGAAGTGTTAGCAGGAGTGTAGTCACCTGCATATTCAGCATGGAGCCACTCACCATGGAGGTAGAAGGATATTGAACCCTGGGCCATAAATTTGGATATAGATCATTGCAGAGACCACTGGTTTCAGGAGTGAAGAAGTATATTCACCTGGAAGAAAGTTGAGCCTGAGATGCCAAATCTACTGCTCAGTCTTATTTATGATGAGAATGGGGAAGTGAGAGGTAAGGAAAGTCAGGAAGCAGGTTCTCTGCTTCCAAATCTCTTAACACCTCTTTTTAATGGTATATTGGTCTAGAATCCTTTGCAGTAGGATAATAGGCAGAGCTGACCTAGCATGGGAACTTTGGTGGCAGAAACCCAAAGTGAATTAGAGTGGTATAGGTCTTCTGGTACCTGCAGCCATAAAAGGCCAGGACCAAGAATAAATGCAGACATCAAATGACAAATAATAGCAGCCTCCCAACATTATTATTGTTTTATTTGGTCATTTCCTCATCCTTTAATGGGGATGGCTATCAGCAATATCTACTAGGGAGGTAGCCTTAGATCAGGTGGGGAACAGGGACAAGGTTTAGTCAATGAAGCTTGTTGGTATCTCTGAGTCTATCATTGATTTTACCTGACTCAAAACTCCATACTCAAGATCCTATACTATGTGTGCCCCTTTACAATTTCCAAGTACTTTTTTCACAACTAGCATCTGTTATCTAATTTAATTCTCACGATGGAACTGTGAGGGGAGATATTGATATCTCTATTTCGCAGTGGTGGAACCTAAGACTAAAATGATTAAGGTAGTTTATTAGTCAATAAATAGTAGAGCCAGGGCCCAATCTCAGGGCTATTGGTTCCAAGTACAAGGTTCTTTGTTTCTCATCACTGCTATGTTTGAGAGAAATAGTGAAGCAGGGTAAAAATGAACAGCACACCCTCACAGCCCCAGTCTGCCAATCTGTGAATGTCAGGCTTTGGTGGGAGACAGTATGTTTTCCAACAAAGGTTACTGAAACAAGCCATAACTATTTCAAAGCTGGATGTCAACTTAGAGGATAGCCCCTTATAAGAAAATAAAAAAGAGCAGGTTCTGGCTAATACTGATGTAAGAGGAAAAATATGAGAGTTTTCTGGTTTAACACTAAGATTAAGGAAGGATGGCTTGGCAGACAGTGTGTCTGGAAGATAAAATTCTTCTTAGTGGGGTCAAAAGGATAGGAAAACTGTAACAAAGACATGGGAGGCAAAACTGCTCATTTGAGTTGCAAAGTGAAGATGTCTGATTCCAGGTAGAAAGACTGGGTTCTGCTCAGTTTAGCCAGGACCAACACACTAATTTGTTCCACAACAAAGGGAATGAGACTACATCTCATTTGTAACACATTAATCTACAGTGATTGCAAAGGAGTCCCTATTGGAGATTTCTGAGGGAAATAAAGAATTTTATTCACTGAAAGATGCCTGTTACAATACCATTAAGTCTAAATAGAACCACATTTCAAAACACCGAACGGACATGCTTGCACATGTCTCTTTGTGCACACGTGTAAGGATTTCTTTTGAATATAGATCTATCAGTGGAATAAATGGGTTATAAGATATACACATCTCAACTTCAGCAAATATTTCCAAATTGCTCTCCAAAATGGTTTTACCAATTTTCACTTCCTCCTAGCAGTGTATGAGAGTTCTCTTTGTTTCAGTTCTTAACCAGTACTCGGTACTCTCATGATCTTAAATTTTTGCTGGGCTGATAGCTGTGAATGGTACCTCTTTTTAATTTGCATTTCCCTCATTATCTAGTTATGTTGGATATCTTACATTCATTGGTTATTCAGATTCCATCTTTCATGAATTATGTTTCCTATTTAGGTTAGTGCATTTGAAATTAATATTTATATGTGGTATGAGGTAGCAATGTACTTTTTATATATGGGTAACCTGTAGTCTGGCACATCTTTCAATAGTACATGTTTTTCTCACTGATATATAATACCTGTCCTGCCATACATCAAGACTTCATGTATCCATAGGACAGTTTCTGGGTGTACTGTTCTGTTTCATTAGTTTTGATGTATAGACTCATTTCATTTCATTTCATTTATTTATTTAACATCTTTATTGGAGTATAATTGCTTTACAATGGTATGTTAGTTTCTGCTTTATAACAAAGTGAATCAGTTATACCTATACATTTATCCTCATATCTCTTCACTCTTGCATCTCCCTCCCTCCCACCCTCCCTATCCCACCCCTCTAGGTGGTCACAAAGCATCGAGCTGATCTCCTTGTGCTATGCGGCTGCTTCCCACTAGCTACCTATTTTACATTTGGACGTGTATATATGTCCATACTAGTCTCTCACTTTGTCCCAGGTTACCCTTCCCCCTCCCCATATCCTCAAGTCCTTTCTCTAGTAGGTGTGCGTCTTTATTCCCGTTTTGCCCCTAGGTTCTTCATGACCATTTTTTTTTTTGTTTTTTAGATTCCATATATATGTGTTAGCATAAGGTATTTGTTTTTCTCTTTCTGACTTACTTCACTCTGTATGACACACTCTAGGTCTATCCACCTCATTACAAATAGCTCAATTTCGTTTCTTTTTATGGCTGAGTAATATTCCATTGTATATATGTGCCACATCTTCTTTATCCATTCATCTGTTGATGGACACTTAGGACAGCTACATGTACAAGAATGAAATCAGAGCACTCCCTAACACCATACACAAAAATAAACTCAAAGTGGATTAAAAACCTAAATGTAAGGCCAGACACTATAAAACTCTTAGAGGAAAACATAGGCAGAACACTCCATGACATAAATCACAGCAAGATCCTTTTTGACCCACCTCCTAGAGAAATGGAAATAAAAACAAAAATAAACAAATGGGACCTAACGAAACTTAAAAGTTTTTGCACAGCAAAGGAAACCATAAACAAGACGAAAGAACAACCCTCAGAATGGGAGAAAATATTTGCAAGTGAAGCAACTGACAAAGGATTAATCTCCAAAATTTACAAGCAGCTCATGCAGCTCAATATCAAAAAAAACAAACAACCCAATCCAAAAATGGGCAGAAGACCTAAACAGACATTTCTCCAAAGAAGATATACAGATTGCCAACAAACACATGAAAGAATGCTCAACATCATTAATCATTAAAGAAATGCAAATCAAAACTACAATGAGATATCATCTCACACTGGTCAGAATGACCATCATTAAAAAATCTAGAAACAGTAAATGCTGGAGAGGGTGTGGAGAAAAGGGAACACTCTTGCACTGCTGGTGGGAATGTAAATTGATACAGCCACTATGGAGAACAGTATGGAGGTTCCTTAAAAAACTAAAAATAGAACTACCACACGACCGAGCAATCCCACTACTGGGCGTATACCCTGAGAAAACCATAATTCAAAAAGAGTCATGTACCAAAATGTTCATTGCAACTCTATTTACAATAGCCAGGACATGGAAGCAATATAGACTCATTTTAAATGGGAGTCTTTATGCTTTTTTTCAGTTTGTTTAATTTTGGTCAAATTTTATATTTTTTAAAATTAATATGCAACTTACATACAGTATAATTCACTCTTTGTGGTGTACTATCATGTAACTAGCAATACAAGCCAGATACAGAATACTTCTAGCAACTGGACAAATCCCCTCATAGCTCTTCTGATAGGCTACTAATAATATCATATTGTGGTTATAAATTGCATTTCCTGATTGCATATCTTCATGTGCTGATTTGCCACCAGTCTATTTTCTTGGGTGAAATATCTGTTTAGATCCTTTGCAAGAAAATTTTTTGGCTTGTTTTATCACTTATTAGTGAATTTTGAAAGTTCTTTATATATCCTTTATACAAGTCCTTTGTTAGAAGTTTGAAATGAAAATATTTCTTCCAGTCTTTGGCTTGTGCTTTTATTCTTTTAACAGTGTCTTTGAAAAAGAGAAGTTTTAAATTTTGATGAATCTAACTCAACAATTTGTTCTTGTATAGTTTGTGACTTTTATGTCATATCTAAAAACGATTTTGCTTGACCCAAAGTCACAGACATTTTCTCCTACGTTTTCTTCTAGAAATTTTATAGTCTTAGGTTTTTCATTTAGGTCTATGATCTATTCTGAGTTAATTTTTGTATAAGGTGTGAAGTAAGGGTTGGAGTAGCATATGTCTATCTACTTGTTCCAGCACAATTTTTTGAAAAGGCTATATTTTCTACACTGCATTATCACCACGGTTGAAAGTCAATTGACCATATATGTCTGGGCATATTTTTTAACTCTCCATTGTGTTCCATTGATTGATGTATAAATATTTGCAAACGAAGCAACTGACAAAGGATTAATCTCCAAAATGTACAAACAGCTCATGAAGCTCAATATCAAAAAAACAAACAACCCAATCCAAAAACAGGTAAAAGACCTAAATAGACATTTCTCCAAAGAAGACATACAGATTGCCCACAAACACATGAAAAGATGCTGAACATCACTAATCATTAGAGAAATGCAAATCAAAACTACGAAGAGGTATCACCTCATACCAGTCAGAATGGTCATCATCAAAAAATCTACAAACAATAAATGCTGGAGAGGGTGTGGAGAAAAGGGAGCCCTCTTACACTGTTGGTGAGAATGTAAATTGGTACAGCCGCTATGGAGAACTGTATGGAGTCTCCTTAGAAAACTCAAATATTCTTTTACTGTTTTTTTTTTTTTTTTTTTTTTTTTTTTTTTTTTCTGGTAATCTTTATCTCGAAATCTACCTTGTGATATTAATATAGCCACACTAAAAAAAGAAAATATATATAGCCACGTTAGCTTTTTTTTTTCCCTTGCGTTATGCGGGCCTCTCACTGTTGTGGCCTCTCCCATTTGCGGAGCACAGGCTCCGGACGCGCAGGCTCAGCGGCCATGGCTCACGGGCCCAGCCGCTCCGCGGCACGTGGGATCCTCCCGAAACGGGGCACGAACCCGCGTCTCCTGCATCGGCAGGCGGACTCTCAAGCACTGCGCCACCAGGGAAGCCCTCTTTTACTGTTTTGATCGATGTACTTTTATAGTAAATCTTGAAACATTGAAATCCTATAATAGAGTTCTCCAAATTAAGAATGCATTAAAATTTTTGTTTTGGCTATTTTATTTGGCTCTTTTGCCTTTCCATACAAATTTCAGAATCCATGAATTTCTACCAAAAAAACCCTTAGATTTTTTTTTAGGACTGTGTTTAATCTGTAGAATTGTTTAGGAAGAATTGACTCTGCCTTAGCTTCCACTTCCCCTTTATAGTGAGATCTGAAATTCAGCCAGATGTGAAAGTTTAGGTTCTTCTCAAGCCTTTTCTGAGCATATGTCAAGCCCTGGGCATGTGCGTGGACTTATCAATCCCTTGGTATATGTTGGTAGTTTATAAAAATCCTTATTCACCCAAGTATCTCCTTTTCTAAACTTTTTTATCTCAGGCTTTTCAGTCTGTCTATTGCTTGTCCCAGCTGTTATCCCTAGCCCCAGGCTGCTGCTGTCAATATTTTTGTCTTTAAATGCTTTTAACAATGACTCTCAGGAAGCAGCCCCAACACTAGGAATGATCCCATTTGAGTGAAACAAAGTCGAGCCATTGCATCCCCCTTTCAAAAAGGGGTTAAGGGTTTCGACCTGCCATTCAGAATAAGATTTATATTGCTCTTTCTGGCAATGGGAACCTGTAACAGGAGTGTGGGCTGACATCTTTATGGCTGCTGCCGCTCTGGGGGTTGTGGGATATAGGTTGGTGAAGTACCTTTTTTCTTCATCACATATTCCCCTGGTGGATATAAGTTTTTGACTAGATTCTAGAGTTCTGTAAAAGTTGATTCTGACAGTTTTTCCAAGCTTATTAGTTGTTTTTATGGAGAGAGAGAGCCCTAGATTTCCTTACTCTGCCACTTTTGGTGACATTACTCTTCTATTTTTCCTGATATTCATAGATTTTGTCTTTTTGTTGTTTGGTCAGTCTGACTAGAGGTTTGTCCATTTTTTTCAAGGAACCAGTTTTTAATTTCACTGATTTCCTCTATCATTTTTCTATTTTTAATTCTACTTTCTTTTAAATGTGTTTCTTTTTTTATATTTCTAGTTATTGAGATGAAAGCTTAGATTATGGACTTTTTGAGTCTTCTTTTTTCCTAAAGTAGATATTTAATGCTATACATTTCCCTCTATGTATTTCTTTATGAGCATCCCACAGCTTTGATGTGTTGTATTTTTATTTTTATTGAGTTCACTATATTTTGAAACATCACTTATGACTTCTTTCTTGATCCATGGGTTATTTAGAAGAGTGTTCTTTAATGTCCAAATATTAGGAAAGATATTTTTCTGTATTAATTACTATTTTTATTATTTTATGGTTACTGATCATAGTTTATATGACTTTAGTTCTTTTAAATTTGTTAAGGTTTGTTTTATGGGCTATCTTGGTGAATGTCCCAATGTACTTGAAAAAATTGGAAATTCTTCTGTTGGGGGTAGAGTGTTCTATAAATGTCAATTAGGTGACACTGGTTGATAATATTGTTCAGGTCTTCCATACATTTACTAATTTTGTCTGTACACATTCTATCAATTGTTGAAAGAGGAATGTTGAAGTATCTAACAATAATTTTGGAGTTTTAAATTTCCTATTTGAATTCCATCAGTTTCTGTGTCATATATTTTGAAGTTCCATTGTTGGATATCACATTTAGCCTCGTAATATCTTACCTGTGATTTAATTATGTAAATCCCTCTTCATCTTTGGTAATTTTCCTTGTTCTACAGTATAGTTCTTTGATTTTAATATAGCCACCACATCTCTCTTTTGATTAGTGTTTACATTATATATATTTTCCATTCTTTTAATATATTTATATCTTTATACATAAAGTGGGCGTCGTATACACAGAATATGTTTGGCTCTTTTTTTTCCAATCTGACAATCTCTGGCTTTGTATGTTTAGACCACCTACAATTAATATATTTATTGACATGGTTATGTTTAGATTCATCATTTTATTATTTGTTTTGTTTGTCCCCTCTGTTTTTATGTTAATCTATTTTCCTTTTACTGAATATTTTTGAAATATTTGAACATCTTTATTTTATCTATTGCTTTTTTAGAAATATTTCTTTATGAGATTCATTGGTTGCTATAGGGATTACCATTTTCACAGCTAAGGTTTCACAGTCTTCTTAGAGTTAATATTGTTCCACTTCCAGTAAAGTGTAGAAAGTAGTCTTGTAACAATATCTGTCCATTGCCCATCCAAAGTACCTTTATGTTATGGGTGTCTTAACTATTATATCAACATTCATTAAAACCCACATGAGACAATGTTTGAATTTTTTATTTCAGCAGTCATAACTATTTTAAAGAACTTAAGAAAGAACAGTTTTTTTAACATATATCCAGAATTTCCATATCTGTTGTTCTTCCTTTATTCCTGACAATCTAATTTCCCCCCAGCATTATTTCCCTTAAGCCTGAAGAACTTCTGTAGAATTTCTTATAGAATAACTCTGCTGGTAACAAATTCCCTTGTCTTTTTAAATCTCAGAATGTCTCCTGAAGCTTTTTATTTTTTCATCTTTATTGGCATATAATTGCTTTACAATGTTCTGTTAGATTTTGCTGTATAACAAGGTGAATCAGCTATATGTATACATACATCCCCATATCCCCTCCCTCTTTAGCCTCCCTCCCACCCTCCCTATCACATCCCTCTAAGTGGTCACAAAGCACTGAGCTGATCTCCCTGTGCTACGCAGCTGCTTCCTACTAGCTAGCTATTTTACATTTGGTAGTGTATATATGTCAATGCTACTCTCTCACTTCGTCCCAGCTTCCCCTCCCCCACTGTGTCCTCAAGTCCATTCTCTATGTCTGTGTCTGTATTCCTGTCCTGCCCCTAGGTTCATCAGAACCATTTTATTTTAGATTCCATATATATGTGTTAGCATGCGGTATTTGTTTTTCTCTTTCTGACTGACTTCACTCTGTATGACAGACTCCAGGACCATCCACCTCACTACAAATAACTCAATTTCATTTTTTTTGGCTGTAATATTCCATTGTGTATATGTGCCACATCTTCTTTATCCATTCATCTGTTGATGGACACTTAAGTTGCTGAAGCATATTTTTATTGGGTATAGAGTTCTGAGGTTAACAGTTGTTTTCTTTAAGCATATTAAAGATTCTGTTTCACTATTGTCTGTGAATTGACGATATAGCTTCAGTCTTTCAAGTAGCTGTTCCCCTTCATAGACCAATACCTTCTTTCAAGATTTTTCTTCATCTTTGGTATTTAGCAGTTTGATTATTATATGTTTAGGCAATCATTTCTTCTTTTTTTTTTCTTTTCTGTTTAGGGTCTGTAGAATGGCTTGATTCTGTAAACTTATGTGTTCTACCAAACTTGGAAAGTTTCTGAGCACTATTTCTTCAAATACATTTTTTCTTCTCTAATTTCTTTCCCCTCTCTTTCTGGAATTCCAATGCTCTATGTGTTGGACATTATCATATCATTCAGCATAGTCCTGAGTTTCTGTTGATATTTTTTCAGACATTTTTGTTGCTATTCTTCACATTGGATAATTTCTGTCAATCACCAATTTCACTGACTCTTTCCTTTGTCATCTCCATTCTTCTATTGAGACCATCCAGTGAATTTTTTATTTTGGTAATTGCATTTTTTATTGCTAAATTTTCAAATTGGTTACTTTTATATTTCCTAATTTTTCTGTGAAAACTTCATTTTTCTGTTTATTTTAAATGTATTTTCATTTACCTCATGGAACTTAGTTATAATAACCATTTAAAAATCTTTGAAATTTTCAACATTTGAATCATGTTACAGTTGACATTTGTTGATTGTCTTTTCCCTTGAGAATTGGTAACATTTTTCTGGTTCTTTCTAAGTAAAATAATACTGAATTGTATTCTGGACATTTTGACTATTTTGTGGAGTCTTAGTCCTGTTATAATGCTTTGGAGAATATTGAATTTTTTTTTCTTGTTTGTTTTAGCAGACAATCAACTTGGTTAAAAAGCAAGGTCTGCCTTGCTTTCTGTGGGTGGTGTTGCCCATCTCTTTCAGTTTTCAAAGCCTTTGCTATGATGCATTTGGTTTATGTCACACACGTATCACTGAGGGGATAGTCCTAAGGCTTGGTCTGTGGTTTACATATTAATTCATAGTTCAATTATCAAAATCTTTTTTTTTTTTTTTGCAGTAATCAAAATCTTTGTTATGTGATTTTGAGTCTGTCCTATACTTGTGCTATTCAGGATTAGTGTGATATTTAGGTGGTGGTTTAAATCATAGTGTACTTCTCAAAGCCTTTGGCATGCTGCCTTGAGTCTGTCCTAGGCAGGTGCTTAAGGGTAAACCTATGGTTTGTGAGGGTTCATATAAAGAATTAGTGGATCCTCTTCTTTAACCCTCTATACTCTGAGATTCCCCACACTCTCTGGTGTACAGTGGTCTTTTCCCCTAATTTTCTGGCAAGACAGATTTTTAAAATCAGAGTTTTAGCTGTTTGTGCTACTGTCCCACTATGCAGCTTTGCCTTTAAGGCAGAACTGCAAGAGAAAAGAAGAAGAAAAAAGAAAAACAGGAAACATATTTCCCTGTGGGTTGTTTCTCCAAGTCTTGATGCCCCTCTATAATCTCCCTGTTCTTTTTTACTTTGCAGAGTCCTTGGGTAGTTGCTTTTATATTTCATCCAGAGATTTTTATTTATAATCATTGGGAGAGAAAGGCTGTAATGTACTTATTCCACCATGCCAGAAAACAGTTTAGTTTTGTTTTAATTTTAGTTTTTCACCGTCTTTTTCTTACTGTCCTGTGGTTTTTTAGTTTGCTTCTACTCTGATCCCTGTTCAAACTGGGCTTATAACAGTATTTTTGAAGTTTCTTCTCCATTGTGATATTGCTGATCCATTCCTGGTCCAACAAGCCACTTAGATCAATTTCTAATCCCAAGACTATGTCCTTGTGGATCATGTCATCCCCACCCACCCCCCTAGCCCATGCCTGCTGCCTCAAACAGAGTCATACCCTGGGCATCAGTTCATCTTCACCTTTTCTAGCCTCTCTACAAGGAGAGCCCCAGCTCTGACCAACGAGTACTCAGCCTGCTTCCATTCTCCTCTTTTGTACAGATATATTTTAGTTTCTTTTACTTTACTTCTTATTTTCAGAGCCAGATCTCTGGCTTCAGTATTACTAACACCTTTGATTTGTGTCTGTTCTATGATATTTTGATCTTTTATTTGGAACAATTATATCTTTTTTATTATATCATTTATATTTTATCTCTCATTATAGTGTGTTTATTACCTGTGCCATCTTATCTGGAAGTTCCAAACATTTCTTAAGAATGACAGTGTATGTGCCTCTGGTAGCCTCTTCTAATCTATTATGGCCAATATTTTTAATGTTGGAATCATAACAAAATGGATTCCCTTTTTTACAGATAAAGAAATTAAGGTATAGTTAACTTGAGGTAGGGCCAGGATTAACCCAAGTCTCCAGAGTCCTATACCAAAGTTTTTTCCACTTATTAATTTTATGTCTAAGCTAAAAATCAGCGACCCTGGAAAAACACCAGAGCATCCTTGTAACATTTTAGAATATTTCAGTTGTTTTAAAGATTCTATTGCTTTTCCCCTGACTTTCAGCTTTTTCTGGCTCAAGGATGTGCCTTTAGAGTGGAGAAGACATTGTGTAGTTGGCCTCCAACTTATTTCTTGGTCATTATTTGAGCACTGCTTCAAATTCCCTCTCTAATTTTGTTATAATATTGCCCCAAGGAAATCCTACTAGCTCTTGGAAGTGACCTCTATTTTCCACACATCTGCCCATCATTTTCTCTGGAGCTACAAATCCTAATATTGCCTTTGATCCCCATCACAAGGAAGGGATGTCTCTAGAAAGGCCTGAGGGCAAAGATATTCTAGGAAGGTCCTTCTGTAGACCTATATTAATGCCACTAGAAGCACTGAGCACAGCAACCTGTTCTGAGAAAAGCCTGGATATTATTACTTTTTTCCTATTTCTTTCTTTACTACATTAGTGCTTATTTCTTGTTTTTGCCACTGCCCTATCTCTTCTTCAGTTCTAATTTAGTGCCTCTGATCTACTCTGGGCTTAGAAACCACAAGACCAAAGAAACAGAGCATAGTTTTTGAAATGGATTTTAGGGATCTCTGTGCCAAAAATTCATATTCTAGTTAAGGAAACCTAGGCTCAAGGAGATAAAAGTCTCATTCACGATCATAGTAGCTTGTCAGTATCACTACTTGACCTGTACCAAGATTTTCTGAAATCAGGTTCAATGCTTTTTCCACTACACGCTGGGTAAGTATTGAGTTAGGTAACAAATAATAGGTGTACAGGAAAGGGAAAAGGAAAAGTTGGAGGAGGGAAACATCTAGAATGAGTGACAGACAAATGGGACCATTTGAACTGACACTTGAAATATGTGTTGGTACTTTACAAATTAAATGTTAAATGCCAGATTAAAGAATGAGATAATGATGAGGAAGATGAAATGCTGAGGATGATGACCCAGGAATCAGTGTTTTTGTGGAACCAGTGAATGAAGTGGAGTGATCTGAATGGTGTGTACTGCCCACCAACTGTAACTGGCTTGGGACTGAAAGATGAATTTTGGGGGTGCATTAAGACTGAACTTCTTGCTGGTGTTTTGTTATAAACATATGTTTCATGTAGCTATAGCTATTAAGGTTTGCTGTACATTCCAGGTGCCAGACACTAGATGAAGTAGCATAAACACAGTGCTAGACCTCTGGCCTCTACCAAAGGTCAAAAGTTATGAGCTTTGCCCAGACAGCCTGCAAAAGGGGGTATGAGTCAATTGCAGAGCTTAGATTAGAACTTAGGACCTCTAATGCAGAGTGTTGTCATATCTGCTTCCTTAAGCCATCTGTCTGTGATTCCTCTGAAGAGCTTATCTGTGATTAATGCTATGGGGTGTGTGTGTCACTGGAGTACTTACAGTATCTCTGTCCCCAAGGTTTGTAAAAGACAAGTGAAAAGGCCATTAACAGAACAGAGCACTTCAGCTCTCAGATTTCCGAGAGGCTCTCCATAAGTCATTGTAGCCCACTCCCTAAATCCATGTTGCTAGCAGACCCAGCTAGTCACATGGGAGCTCATTTCTAGTAGCTTAGTCTCTCTTCAAGATGAAAAGTGTACACAATAACAAACACTTATTCTCGAAAATTCCCAGTGATATGGAAGTAGGAAAACATAAAAGTCAGGACTTTGTTCTTTTAGTCAAAGTCCCAATCCTTAAAACCTCACTATTGTCAGGAAGACTGTTATTGGGAAGGATTGAAGAGTCCGTCACAGCCTGTAATGAGATAAAGGGGTATGGTTGGCTCTTGTTCATATCATTCATCTTATGATCCTGTCTAATAGAACTGTGACAAAGTTTCATTACAAAACATATTTCAGAGTGCCAGTAAAAAAAATCAGACCCAATCCAGAGGAAAGTGAATGTGGGATAGTGAGGTTGCTTAAAACCATGTCGAAAGAGGGGAGACACAAAGGAAGTCAGGATATTTAATCTGAAAAGGAACAAGAAGAGAAGACTTAGGTGTACCATGATCACTTTCCTTCAATCTCTGAAGGTCTTTAACTCTCAAAAGAACAAGAAGCAGATTTTGTTGTGTGGATCCAAAGGGCAGTACTAAGACCAATGTTTATGTGTGTGCTGGAGTGGAGAAGCTAGAGTTGGGGAAACTACTCTGGTTTCTGCTCAGAGGAGAAAATTCATGGCTTCTTGGGGATCTGTTTTAATTCAAACTAGAAAATACAGTTTGTATGAGCAACATAGTCAATATAAACACAGTGATCATTTGCTGATTGGCGTACCTTTACTCTTTCAGATCAAAAGCAAGCTGGAATGACATTAGGAACTGGTTGATAAGCTCCCCACCAATGGGAGTCCCACTGAGGGCTAAGGGCATGTGTGTTTAGCTTCCAATACCACAGTAAATTTGCAAAAGGAAAAGATAATTCTATTCACCTTTGGTTTCAGAAGGTAATATTGGAAGGAAATTGGATCTCCAAAGTAAATAAAAAAGAACCAAGGAGCATTGGAAAATATTTGTTAAAAAAAGAAAAAAGAAAAAAAAAACTCATTTCCAAATTAAATCATTTTTCACATTTGAAAAATGAGAAGGCTGTGAACAAGGGCTAGACTATGAACTGTAGCCCTCACCAGTTTTAGTCTAATTCACTGGTCTTTTCATTTAATTAAATGAAATAGCAAACTTCTAATCATTCCTTCATACAGAGGAGCTAGAGTGGTGGGTGGATACTCTCTTCTTTGTCTGGGACTGAGGACCTTAGACTTCTGGGTGAGTTCTGTCCACTTGGCCTTATGGGTGTCTCATATGGTCTTGCCTCTGGAATAGTATTAAGCAGCAGCAGCAGCTAACATATATTGAACACTGGATTTATTCTAACTATTGGTCTCAATACTGTCTCCTTAAATCCTCAGAATAATTCTGAGGTACGTGCTATCATTATCCCAATTTTCCAGATGAAGAAACAGGCATAGAGAATTTAAGTGACAAAAGGCGCACAAAGTATAAATGGCAGAACCTAAATTCAAACCCAGTTAGTCATGCTTTCAATCACTGTACATTACTTCTGCAGGGCACTTCTGTGTGTTGTCACATACCCTGCTCCAAGGCAGCTGGATTTCCTAGTCAAAAAATGGGATTTAGTCACTGGGGCTTTGTGGTCCCTGTGTGCAACACTGGGGGAATGTCAATATACACTACCAAATGTAAAGAGATAGCTAGTGGGAAGCAGCCACATAGCACAGGGAGATGAGCTTGGTGCTTTGTGTCCACCTAGAGGGGTGGGATAGGGAGGGTGGGAGGGAGATGCAAGAGAGAGGAGATATGGGGATATATGTTTATGTATAGCTGATTTACTTTGTTATACAGCAGAAACTAATACACCATTGTAAAGCAGTTATACTCCAATAAAGATGTTAAAAATTTTTTTTTTGATGTGGACCATTTTCTTAAAGTCTTTATTGAATTTGTTACAATATTGCTTCTGTTTTATGTTTTGGGTTTTGTGGCTGCAAGGCATGTGGGATCTTAGCTCCCCAACCAGGGAATGAACCCACACCCCCTGCATTGGAAGGTGAGGTCTTAACCACTGGATCCCCAGGCAAGTCCCAATGGGTGTCTTTTAAATGACAGTGGACAGTTGAGAGACAGGAGGAGTACCTTATTTGCATTAAACCTTGTTGGGTTGCACCCTCCAGACCTGCAAGCCCTGTACTTTCCCAGCCTCCAGACCAAAGAAAGAGCCTGGAGTCAGTGACAGAGACATCAATGGTTTCATGGATAAGGGGAATCTTCCTTGTCTGAACCAAGGTCCTGGAGTGACACCCCACCATGTGCAGCAGAGGTGGGCAGGACTTGGTGGCAGTCTTCACTCCCAGGTGGGATGGGGAGGGAGGTTACCAGTTACAGGAGTATTGACTTTAGGTTGGTGCTTATTGGTTGCAAGGGAAACCAGTAGAGGGGTTCACCCCTCACTGCCTCTTTGATAAATCATCACAGTGGAGATAGTTCTGATCTAAAGATTAGATCATTAGCTGGCGCCAGAGACAAGTACATAGGCATTTACTGATTAGGCCCTATGATTGAGGGAAGGTCAGTCATGTGAGTGGGTGTAGGTGAAGCAGGGACTGGTGGAGCAGGGGTTGTACAGAGAGCAAGAGAACAGCCACATTGGGTGGCCTGATCATACAAACCTCCTACCTTCCTCAGGCAGCAGAGAAAACTTGCCTTTTGCTACCATTGAGCACCTTTAGTCAGATGCTTTTTGCTTGGCCCTGCGTTCAGAGTTCCTAGTTAGAGCAGAGAGAAAATTCAAATTTGTTTGATACCAAACCCTCATTGTACAAGAGAAAAGCCAAAAGAAGAAAAGTCTTAAGGCATTCAGCAAGTCGGGCAGAGATCCAGAACACAAACCTTCCCATCCCAGTCAAAGACTCTTCCTTTTCTACCTGCAGTGACTCCATTCTCCTCTTAGAGCTAGAGCAGTCTCCTGACTTTATCACCACTATCTCTCTTCTTTTTCTCCTATAGTCTGGGTCCCCTGTTTCATTTTTGTTTTTGTTTTGGCTGTGCCAAGTGGCATGTGGGATCTTAGTTATCCAACCAGGGATCGAACCCGCATCCCCTGCAGTGGAAAAACAGAATCTTAACCACTGGACTGCCAGGGAAGTCCCTGGGCCCCCTGTTTTAAATCTGCATAGCTATCTTACAGTTTTACAGTTAAATTCATTTAGAAAGTTGTTCTGTGTCTAACTATGTCCTGCCTGGAATATTGGATTCAAATGTAATTGTTGTCTCTCCCATTAATTAATTAATTTTGTTTTATGTACTTTGGGGTATGGCAATGTTTCCCCAGCCAATGAATCTGGTAGTGTATCTGAAGAGACAAGTGTTTAGGGGGCATGTTCTTCATTCTGAAGTGTTGTCTCTTGTCCTTGAAGCACAGAAATATCTCTGAGGGAAGACTGTGCTCTAGATGAGAGCCCAAATATTTAAAACACAACTTTAGCTTCAGAGACATGTTATTTGCTGATTAAGCTTGGAAGTAGATTGTGTGTTTTGGTGAATTGACTACAGTGTCCATTATTATTAAATGATACTCATAGTCTCTTTTGAAAATGGAATGTTTGTGGATGAGTACAGTGGCCTTAAGTATACTTTGTGCCTGTGTAGGGGAATAGTGTATTAAGAGCCTAAGAGATGGCTCTGGAAAATGTGAAGTCAATAAGACATAAAGTACATCTGGACTGGATGAATATAGTGAATATGCTATAAATGGAGTATGTGTGTCCATTACCTCTCCATGGGAAAAAAGAAATAGTGTAATGTATAGCACAGGGAATATAACCAATATTTTACAATAACTTTAAATGGAGCATAATCTATAAAAATGTCAAATCACAATATTGTACCCTTAAAACTAATATAATGTTTTAAATCAACTATACTTCAATTAAAAAGGAAATATAAAATTTAAAAATTAAAAAAATACTGCCATAGACTGCAGTAACAAGCCTCATTATAGTATACATATATCAAGTCCTATGTGGGCTTTGTTGGTATTAGCTGCATTACTGGTGTGCTCTACTGGGGTCAGGTATGCTGGGCTGGAGTGGATCTTGTTTGAATTTAATGTAATGATGAGGTGTTTGGTAGGCTGTAATTGACTTTGCTAAGCTGAGGTAGGCTACCCTGTACTCTGAGGTATGCTTGAGTGGGTGAGCTAGTCTGAGCTGCAATGGGGTAAACAGGGATGACAGAAGGAGGAAAAGAGAAACTTAGCAGTGCAATAATTTTACTTCTCTGAGTATCATTTTCCAACTTGGCAAATATATATGTGATGAGATTCATCTGTTAATACCGAAAATGTTCAGTGAGCACCATCTCAATAACAGGCTCCTTTTCTAGGTACTGAGGATACAGAGATAACAAAACAGGGACACTGCCCTTCAGGAGCTCTTGGGTTATGTGGCAAGGCAGATGAGTAAATACACAGTTGCAATAGAAAAAAATGCAAAGAGAGTGTATCAGGTGATATCAATCATCTCCAAATCTCAGTCAATTAACCCAACAAAACTACTTCTCATTGATGCAAAGTCTATTGTGGATCCAGGCAACTCTCCAGTGCCATTGTCCTCCAAGTGTTGGGTCATCATTCCAGGCTGTTTCAATCTTATAGTAGCTCCATATTAACATATGTTTCCATGGTGACCATGGCAGGTAGGGTCTTGCGTTGGACATTAATTGTTGCAGCCAGGGAGGGACACATATTACTTCCTCCTACAACCAAAACCAGTCACACATCCCTTCTGTACTTTAGGAGTACAATCATCCTACGTTCCTGAAAGTGGAAAAGGGTTGGCTCTTGGAACATTTGTAACCTACCACAGGTAGGGATAATCTCAGTGTGAGAGCCCAGCAGGTGTGAATGTTAGAGATCTCGAAGGGCTCTCACTAAGCTTTGGAGTTTGGAGGTTCTGCTGCCATTCTCAATGTTACCTAAAGGGATGGACTTTGTTCCTGTGCCTAGCATATTCTCTGTGAAGAAATAGTACAAGTGAGAGTTTTTAAAGGGGTTTTCCTATGATTGTACCAAGTATTCTTTCTTAGAAGTAACAAGTTTGCTGTCATTTGGAGTACTGCCCTGGACTCTCTCTGAGCTAAGGCAACAGTCTTTCATAACACTCTGCTTTTCTACTTTCTTTCAACCAGATGCAGTGACTGAAGTTAAGACTGACATCTATGTGACCAGTTTTGGCCCTGTGTCAGACACTGACATGGTAAGTATAGTTTCTGCAAAGGTAAAAGTGAAAGATGATGCAACAGATCAAAGAAAATAAATTGAGGTTTTCCTATGGCAGGGCCTTGGAGCTATATTCTAAGGAGAAGTCTTGTCTCATGAATGCCCTACCCTCATCATCCTACATTTAGCTAAATCCATTTTTTGCCCTGCTCTTCCCACCTATTCACATATCAAGCATATATCCCCCACCAGAAGTACCTTTCCCTTCTATAACATATCTTTCAAAATTCAGCTTTTCTCTCTATCCTCAATTAAACTTTGTCTGACCTCACACTTCACATTTCAGTACCACACACATATCAGCACAAATAGGTCATGTGAGGAGTGCACATGGTGGGGACTCTCAGTCTAGCAACTGGTAGAAGAAGTCTAGAAGTCAAGAAGTCCGTCCCCCCCCCAAAAAAAAGTAGAAGTCCATTCCTTGCAAACAAGCCCTATTCAACGGGGAAGTGGATGGACCATGGTGATGTAAAGTGTTTGGAGGAAGAGTCAAACCTACTAGAAACGGGTCCTTCTACAGATGTGAGGATGAAGAGAGCATCAGAACAGATTCAAGGAATAGGGTAGTGCACAGCAGAACTAGCAAGGGGATGACTCATGAGACATCTACAAGGACTTCCCCTTCTCCTACCATTCTCCCTTTCTGCCAAAGCAAGGCATGCAGTGGAGAGTTGAGGCAGGAAACCCTGTCCTAATGGAGCATCTGATCAATATCTACTTCAGATACCAAATATCGTCATTTGAAAAATTATCATGAAGGGACACAAAGAAGCTATTATCTGCTCAGTATGTCAGACAGTGATTAGATGCTCCAAAAAGCTTTGTTGAATGAGTGACTTTGTGTTTAAAATCAGAAAAACCATGTTCAAAAATATGAAATATCCATGCTCACTACATAGATTTTTTTCTTTATCTTCATTGGGACTACTACTTAGCAGGGGACAAAGCTTATTTAGATCTGTTGGGTAACTACAAGCAGTTGTGTAGTGTCATGATAGAGTTTTTTCCTATAGGTAATACAGAGCCATTGAGTGGGTTAGACTAGGGCAGTAAAAATATACATGTGTTGTTTTAGAATGGTTGATCTGGCAGTCTGTACAGCATGAACTACAAGGGGGAGCAGACTGGAGGCTGAGAGTTGGTTTAGGTATGTTGATTTTACATGGCTCTTATTTCAATCAGGCAAGGTGTAGGAGTCAGTTGGAGAAACAAGCTAATTCTCAGGAGAGGAAGTCATGAGTGGTTGTGATGCCACGCAGGGGGAAGGTAGAGTCCTGAACTTTGTCTTTTAAGTGTGGAATAAAGAAAGGGATACAGAGATATAGTAAATTCCCTGTGAACTCCTTAAAGGCAAGTACCAAGTATTCCATGGCTTCCCTGGCACTTCATAGAGTACTTGACACATAGGGAGAGCTCAGTGAGGGACATGTTTGATGTAAGACGGATGGAGGATGTGAGTCTCTCTTAGTGGCAACAGGAAAGCCTGTATGTCTAGATTGCCCCCTCTCAACCTGTTGGCCATTAATGCACACAGCTTCAGATCCAGGCATGCATTAAAACTGTTGACATTTGCTCATTCAACAAGTACTCCTTAGAGGCCCAACTCTGCATTAAGGGGCTCGAGGGAATCCTATATTCAGAGAGCTCATAGTCCATTGGGGATAACCAAACTCATCAGGGAGGTGAAGCTCTCTTTGTATTGCTGGGAATTAGATTGATTAAGATTTTCATAAGAAAGCAACTGAAGCTACTCTTTGGACACACACGCACCCACACACCCACACATACTCATTCACTCTCACTTATGAATGAACACCCATAAATATATTCAGACAAAATAAGAAAGTATATACAGAATAAAACAAAACAGCCTACACACCATCCCAGGCACTCCATAGACACACATGTGCAAACAGATACCCAAATTCAGGGATACTACAGAAACATAAACATAGCCCCTGCCCAAACCAGCTCATCTCCCTTCTCTTTTCCCACCCAAGCAGGCACACATGGGTGTGCAGAGGCTCTGGAGACATTTAAAACAATCCAGATATTTTATCTCTTCTGAAGTTTCATCTTCCAGTTGCTTGTTTGTCTTCTCCCTCATGATTAAGCAGAAGCAGCAGAATGTCTCTTCCCTGATAGGGCAGCCTTTGGTCAAATAAATTTCAGGGTATTTTTAGCTGAATTTCCATTGTGTTACAAGGAAGAATAGTTATGATCACTCTGGCTGGGAAACAAATTTCTGGTGTTTAATCAATGAATTTGGTAAAGTTGCAGGATACAAAAGTAATGCACAGAAATCTCCTGCATTCCTATACACTAATGATGAAAAATATGAAAGAGAAATTAAGGAAACACTCCCATTTACCATTGCAACAAAAAGAATAAAATACCTAAGAATAAACCTACCTAGGGAGACAAAAGACCTGTATGCAGAAAACTGTAAGACAGTGATGAAAGATGATACCAACAGATGGAGAGATATACCATGTTCTTGGATTAGAAGAATCAATATTATGAAAATGACTATACTACCCAAAGCAATCTACAGATTCAATGCAATCCCTATCATATTACCAATGGCATTTTTTATGGAACTAGAACAAAAAATCTTAAAATTTGTATGGAGACACAAAAGACCCCAAATAGCTAAAGCAGTCATGAGGGAAAAAAACAGAGCTAGAGGAATCAGACTCCCTGACTTCAGACTATACTACAAAGCTACAGTAATCAAGACAGTATGGTACTGGCACAAAAACAGAAACATAGATCAATGGAACAAGATAGAAAGCCCAGAGATAAACCCACGCACCTATGGTCAACTAATCTATGACAAAGGAGGCAGGGATATACAATGGAGAACAGACAGTCTCTTCAATAACTGGTGCTGGGAAAACTGGACAGCTACATGTAAAAGAATGAAATTAGAACAATCCCTAGAACCATACACAAAAATAAACTCAAAATGGATTAGAGACTTAAATGTAAGACCAGACGACACTCTAAAACTCCTAGAGGAAAACATAGGAAGAACACTCTTTGACATAAATCACAGCAAGATCTTTTTTGATCCACCTCCTAGAGTAATGGAAATAAAAACAAAAATAAACAAATAGGACCTAATGAAACTTAAAAGTTGTTGCACAGCAAAGGAAACCATAAATAAGACGAAAAGACAACCCTCAGAATGGGAGAAAATATTTTCAAACGAAGCAACTGACAAAGGATTAATCTCCAAAATATATAAACAGCTCCTGCAGCTCAATATTAAAGAAACAAACAGCCCAATCCAAAAATGGGCAGAAGACCTAAATAGACATTTCTCCAAAGAAGACATACAGATGGCCAAGAAGCACATGAAAAGATGCTCAACATCACTAATTATTAGAGAAATGCAAATCAAAACTACAATGAGGTATCACTTCACACCAGTTAGAATGGGCATCATCAGAAAATGTACAAACAACAAATGCTGGAAAGGGTGTGGAGGAAAGGGAACCCTCTTGCACTGTTGGTGGGAATGTAAATTGATACAGCCACTATGGAGAACAGTATGGAGGGTCCTTAAAAAACTAAAAATAGAATTACCATATGATCCAGCAATCCCACTACTAGGCATATACCCAGAGAAAACCATAATTCAAAAAGACACATGCACCCCAATGTTCATTGCAGCACTATTAACAATAGCCAGGTCATGGAAGCAACCTAAATGCCCATCAACGGACGAATGGATAAAGAAGATGTGGTACATATATACAATGGAATGTTACTCAGCCATAAAAAGGAACGAAATTGGGTCATTTGTTGAGACATTGATGTATCTAGAGACTGTCATACTGTGTGAAGTAAGTCAGAAAGAGAAAAACAAATATTGTATATTAATGCATATATGTGGAGCCTTGAAAAATGGTACAGATGAACCGGTTTGCATGGCAGAAATTGAGACACAGATGTAGAGAACAAATGTATGGACACCAAGGGGGGAAAGCTGTGGGGGGTGGGGGGGGGGGGGTGATGAATGGGTGATTGGGATTGACATGTATACACTGATGTGTATAAAATTGATGACTATTAAGGACCTTCTGTATAAAAAAATAAATAAAATGAAATTCAAAAATTTTTAAAAAATCTATTATTCATGGTTCTTGTATCTATGTTCATAGGTGTTCTCATATTAAACCACTTATCACCTGAACTGCTACTATTCTGGCTCAGGCCACCATTGTCTCTGGCATATCAAACTGTAATAAGCCCCTGATTTCCTTCTCTCTACTCTCAGTTCCCTACAATCTATTATCTACAGGCTGGCAGTGATTATATATATGATACACACACACACACACACACACACACACACACACACACACACCCCAAAGTAGAGAAAATGGTTTAATGGAACCTCATGTATCCATCACCCAGCTTCAAAAATTATCAACTTGCTTTGCCCAATTTTATTTAATCTATATTTCTACCCCTCGCCCCAAATGTTCCCGCATTTTCTTGCTTTTTCTTGATTAAACTTATTGTCAGTTTTCTATATTGTTTGTGTGTCAAAGCCACCTGTTTTGGATTCTGTGCATCATCTGTATTATTTTGTTGTTGTTGTTTTCTGTTTCACTGATTTTTCCTTTTGTGTAGATCATTTTTCTCTTTACTTTTCTTGGGATTTTCTGTGTTCCTGGTTTCATGAGGTAGATTAGCTTATGGTTTTCCCTTTTTTAAAGACCATCTTTAAGGCTTCTTTATGGCTATCAATTTTCTAATAAGCAGCACTTGAGGAGTTGAATACAAGATTTCATTTATAAACATTTTCACTGTTATTCATTTCTAAGTATTTTCTAATATCCTTTATGGTTTCTTCTTTGTTTTCTTAAAAAAATTTAGCAGGTTTTCTAATTTTCAAATGTAAAACTTTATTATTAATTTCTAATTTAATGCCTCATATTGGAACAAGATGGTCTCTAGGATATGAAATCTTTTTGTGTTTCTTGAGATTTGCTTTATGGCTTAACATATGATCATCTATTTTTGGTTAAAAAAATACTGTTTGTTTACTAAGTGTTAAGTCTATGTGTATTCCTTACTTTATGCTTGTCCAAAGGATTCTTCACTTATTTTATCATACAAATTATTGGTTCGATTGGTCTTTCATTTACTGAGAATCTATGGGTTTGTCATTTTCTCCTTGTAATTCAATTTTTACCTTACATATTTTGAGTCCATGTTATCCATACATAAAAATTAAGAATTTTTTTCACTTGATATACTCCATTTTTTAGTGTAATATTTCATCCTGAACACAAGTGTTAGTCTTATAGTCCCTGCTATCTGTATTTTATAGTTCTATGACTTTATTTTGCTGTATTTTATAGTTCTATGACTTTATTTTGATTAGGATTTATCCATACATATGTTTCCATCACTTCATTTTCAACTTGTGTTTTCATGTGCCCTTAAGGTGTGACTCTTGTATATACATAACATACAGCTACATTGTTTATTTATCATTAGATTATATTGTTTTTTTCTACTATCTTATTTTATATATCCTTTTCCCCCATGTTTTTATATGCTTTATTTTTTCTTGCCTTCTATGGGATTGAAGCATTTTCTATATTCCCCTTGGTTTTTTCTCTACTCTTTTGTAAGTTTTGCATTTTATTTCTAGTATATTCTTAATGGTTACCTTAAATGTTGATATATATACTTGACGTTAAATTTAATATCTCCACTCTCCTCCCAAATAGTACAAGAATATATTAATCCATGTATCCCTACTCCCTCCTTCCATTTGTCTTACTGTAGTTATTTATTCCACTTTGTTTTTATAGTCCTTAATATCATTTGTAGAGAGCCATTATTTGTTTAGTTTACCCAAAGGTTGGCAACACTTGAGCTCACCATTCCTTCTTGAATCTTCCTGCTGGTTTCATTTTCAACTATATGAAAAACTTCTTTTAGTAGTTCCTTTCCTGAGGATTCATTCAATCATTTTTTAATTCAAAAATATTTATAAACCAGCTACTATTGGTCAGGTAGGATTTTAGGTGCTAGGAATATAGCAGTGAACTGAAGAAAATCTCTGCTCTCATGCAGCATCCAGGCTAGTGGAATGAAAGGAAGAGTAAGCAAATAAAAATACATTTTGTCAGAGCTATCTGACAAATTAATGCATGAAGAAAAATAATGCGTGGTAAGGGGAAGAGGGATTACTATTTATGATAGGATGGTCAAAGAATGCTTTTCTGATATGGAGACTTCTGAATGAGGCCTGAATACTGTGAGTGACCCAGCCATGGGAAAATATTATCTTATTTATCTAAACTCATCTTTATTTTGAAACCACTCTCAAATGATAATCTAGTTGGCTATAGAATTCTTTTGGCTTCTATTGTTTTTTTCAAGAAGTCTGCTATCAAACTGCTGTTTCTTTGTAGATAATATGTCTTTTCTATTTTGTTGTTTTTAAGATCTCCTCTTTGGTATTATTTCAAATCCACTATGATTAGCATGGATATATTTTTTTATACTGAGCTTGCAAGTGATTAAGGTTCTTGAAGCTAAGGATGCTTATTTTTCAACAATTCTGAGAAACTGTCATCCATTAGTACTTTATTATTTTCCCCCCATTTTCTCTATTCTCCCACTTTAGAACTTTGTTAGAAATATACACAAAACAAGTTTTCTTCACATGTATTTTCCAGTTCACTAATCTCTCTTTAATAATATCTAATCTTCTGTGTAACATATCCATTGAGTTTTTATTTTCAGTGACTATTTTTCTTTCACAGAATATCTAATTCAAATAGACCTTTTTAAAATCTGTTTTTCCTTGCTTTTACCCCATAATGTTTGGATCTATTCTCATGTTCTCAATCTCCTTTGATACTTTTATCATTTTAATTATAGTTCCTTTATAATATCTATTTGATTATACTGTTATGTGAGGTTCTTGGAAGGGGTATAATTCAGCTACATGTTGTATCAGCTGACTCTTGCTTATTACCATTTCCTTAGGTGTTTCATTGTTGTGGATTGTGAACTTCTTTTCAGCAAGCATTTATTTATGGCCATGTCTCTTTAGAGTGTTTGCTTTTGTAAGTCAATATAGAGGTATCCCCATCCTGAGACCTATTTTTATGTTAATTTCTTAGCTTTTAAGCCCCAAACCAAGTGTACGTTTAAATATTGATCTCATATAAGATTAGGATTGAAGTTGCTAAATCTCAGTAGAAATGCTTCCCCTAAACTCCTGTCCATTTCAGAATTCATGCTTGGATAAACAAGTTTCCTTTCTGAATTGTCATGTTGTGGACTGGTTTTATCTAGTTTCTTTTATGTAATTCACCCTTCTCCTGAGGTTGAAGCCCTTCAGGGTCTTGCTTTTACGTGGGAGTCTAATTCCAGCTTTAAACCTGGCATAGTCCTGGCTTACACATGTTGTCCTGATATATAACTATTGATAAAGCCTCCTCTCTCAAAAGTGTTCCAGTTTAGACAATAAATTATATAATCTCCTAATCCTTAGGCAGGGGTATTCTTGGTGTGCTGGAGGAGAAGAAAAGCCAGGTGGTTGGAGAAGAGCTTAGAGAAGAAGACAAGGGTCAGTTTATGAAGTACTTTCTAAGTAAGAGAAAGGTATTAGAATTTATTCCAGGTATAACTGGAAACCATTAAGGAATTTTAAGCCAAAGGATTTTAAGTAGCTTCTGGCTGCTTCTTTGTTTTACCTGACTACCTAGATGTGTCCCCCATACCTTGTGTAGTTTAGTCGTCAGTCAAAGCAGAGTTTCTACTCAGATTTTGGGACTTCCCTCTCAGTGGTTTTGTTTTTCTCCAAGGCTTCCCCCTGCATTTTCAGCTCTTTGGCCAGCTTTGAGCTCTGTCTTCTGAGGTATTAAGCCAATAATTTTTCTGATTTGTGCCTAACTCACAAACATCACCCACCACAGTTTTGTCATCTATCATTTAGTGGAAGACTCCCCTATTGTTTCTGCCTGCATTTTTCTCCATAGCCTCAGAGTTTTCACTATGTATGTAGTGGTCAGCCAGGTTTTAGGGCAAAGTATATACTCAGATTTTGGGTCCTATCCCCTCTGTGACTCTCTTGCTTCCAGGACTCCCACTCCCAAATTTCCATATTATTGGCCACTTTGAGCAATTAAGGCTGTGGTATCTGCCACAGAAATTCTAGGTTTGGGAGAGGACCTTTAGAAAAGAAAAGCCACAAACACAATTTTAACCTGTTGCTGCTGCCATCTTTTTTCTTTTTTTTAAAACCATCTCTCTTTTATTGAAAACACAGCAAGATGAAAGAATAAAATGGATTTGAATACATCCCTTCCACACACAGATTTTCTGAGGGAATGGTACTAAGAATACAGTAGTGAATAAGACAGTCCCTGCCCTCAAACGTGCTAAAGTTTAGACATGAAACATGTCAGTTCTTCCCCCTCTTCTCTATACTCCTACCCTCTCCTGAAGGAAACCTAGGGCTGTCATCAAATCTCTGGTTGGCTTTTTCCAAAAGCTCTAATACCCCAAGGTTTCAGATGGGTGGGGCTGAGACTGTTTAAGAGCTAAAGTGAATTCAAGAGATTGCCTAAAAGTGAAAGTTCCTCTAGTCTCAGCATTCTCAGGATTTTGTACTATAAATCATTATCCTACCTATTTATTATCTAGTTCCCAAGCTGTTAGCATATATAGTGCCTTTTTGCAGATAAGGAAATGTATCCCCTCTAGACAAATTACATAAATGTGGCTCCTCTGTGGACCAATTAGGGAAAGGCTCCCTTCCTACAGGCTTCAGCCCTTCATCAGGGTATGCGGTGCCTTGAGCACATGTGCTGCCATCTTTCAAGACTAAACTTTCTTCAAGTTTTTGTCTGCTTTCAATCATTCCCCATTGGTTTCAAATAGTCTGTATATCTATCTAGCTATATGTCCATAATTTTTAGTTCAAACTTTATAATTAATAGCTATAGGAAGGTATATCCAAATAATTTAGTCTGCTGTTACCCAAACCTGGAACATTTATTGTAACTTTAATTTATGTTTAGATGAACAGCAATTTTGAAAATGTTCTTCATGTTTATTAGCAATTTTTATCCATTTCATGAATTTTCTCTTCATGTCATTTACCCATTTTTCTATTTGTGTGTTTGTTTTTATCTTATCTGTAAGAGTTCCTTATTTATTGAAGATAATAAGATATTAACTCATTAGACATATTGTTAGAGAATCAAATGAATGTGTTTTAAAATTTAAGATTTTAGTTTTATGGTAATTGTTATATTGGCCTTTGATGTTCATATGGGATCATTTAGTAGAAGAGATAAGGTAAGGAGTTTGCTCTTATTAGAGATGCCACTGCATAGAGAAGGGAGCTCTTTCCTTTTCATAAGGCAAAGTCTTGTGTTCAGCTTGTATGATGTGCAGGGCAGTGTTGGCAGTGATCTTCCTAAGCAAAATCTTGTCAAACATATTATCTATGTACTTACTGATCACCATGACATTTTTTCTCAATCATAATCACTTGCCCTACTTACTAGTAACTACTGTTAATAGACTGCTGCTTCTCTGCATCAGAGGAAATACTGCAAAGTAATTAATATTTGCTAAGGGCACTGTGGGTCACTACCAGAACTCAACTGAAACATTGTTCTCTCTCTTTTTGTCCTTAGGAGTACACCATTGATGTATTTTTTCGACAAACATGGCATGATGAAAGACTGAAATTTGATGGACCCATGAAGATCCTTCCACTGAATAATCTTCTGGCTAGTAAGATCTGGACCCCTGACACCTTCTTCCACAATGGCAAGAAATCAGTGGCCCATAACATGACCACACCTAACAAGCTGCTCAGACTGGTGGACAATGGAACCCTCCTCTACACCATGAGGTCAGAGAGTGGTGCAGTTCATCTAAAGTATACTGGGGTAGGACCGGGATTGAAATCAGCATGTTTTAAGCTATCCATTGAAAATTCTATCAAGGTCACAGATTAGAAATGCACATATAGGCATATACTTCCTAACACATTTGCAGGTATGCACACTTGCAGACATATATATTATAGACACAAGTATAAAGAGTTGGCCAACAGGCACATGAAAAGCTGCTCATCATCACTAATTATTAGAGAAATGCAAATCAAAACCACATGAGGTATTACCTCACACCGATAAGAATGGCTATCATTAAAAAGTCTACAAATAATAAGTTCTGGAGAGGGTGTGGAGAAAAGGGAACCCTCCTACACTGTTGGTGGGAATGTAAATTGGTACAGCCACTATGAGAACAGTATGGAGGTTCCATAAAAAACTGAAAATAGAGCTAACATATAATGCATCAATCCCACTCCTGGGCATATACCCAGAAAAAACAAAAACTCTAATTTGAAAAGATAATGTGCACCCCAATGTTCATAGCAGCACTATTTATAATAGCCAAGACATGGAAACAATACAAGTACCCATCAATAGATGATTGCTTTAAGAAGATGTGATACACACACACACACACACACACACACACACACACACACACACACAATGGAATATTACCACACACACAATGGAATATTACTCAGCCATAAAAAAGAATGAAATATTGCCATTTGCAGCAGCATGGATGGACCTAGAAAATATCATACTAAGTGAAATAAGTCAGGCAGAGAAAGACAAATATATGCTATCACCTATACATGGAATCTAAAAGCTAATACAAGTGAATCTCTATACAAAACAGAAATAGACTCACAGACTTAGAAAACAAACTTATGTTTACCAAAAGGGGAAAGGGAAAGGGAGGGGGGAGGGATAAATTAGAAGTGTGGGGTTAACATATACACACTACTATATATAAAATAGATAAACAACAAGGACATACTGTTATAGCACAAGAAACTATATTCAATATCTTATACTAACCTATAATAGAAAATAATCTGAAATATTTATATGTATATAGGTTATATATATATAAACGGAATCACTTTGCTATATACCTGAAACTAACACAATATTGCAAATCAACTATATTTCAATAAAAAATAGAGTTGGCCATATGAACATTTTCAGACACACAGAGATATACATTCACAATGTATAAATGTTTATGCATACTCAGAGACATGTGTAGACCAATACACAGGTATATACATAGTCAAGGGCATTTAAATACACAGACTTACAGCCATATACACAGGCATGAACACTGTGACAGTCAGAATAGCCTAGGTTTAACTGCAGCAACAAACTATCCATATGATGCAGAATTGTGAGCATCAAGTGAGATAATGTTAGCTATTTTCTGAAACGTACAATGTTACATATATAAATACAAAATTATAGCAACATATATTTTATGCCACATTGTGTGGAAATGCTGAGGAGTTTCATATAAGTGAATTTCCACACAACTTAAGAATATAACTTTTAATATATATATGAATATATATTATATATATATAATGTATTTCATACTTTTCTGCTCCCAAAGCATAAAACCATCGCAGTTTTATGTTTTTCATGACTCATTATCATTAGAGTTTTTAGGTATGTAAATTTTGCTTTTAAAAGAATAATTTTGAACACATTTCCAGTTCAGTAAGATTCTTTGCCCCAACACTAAAAACTTTCTTGGTTCTTGCTGTCAGTTGTCACTTCCTGAAGCTGCCTCCCACATTAATGAGTGATTTTTTGGTGCAGGTTCTGTGCATTTGTTATTATACACAATGAAACTCAAATAATGCATACCTGGTAAATATGTGATGAATACATGAAGTGTGCTTGCCTGTATTCTAGTCCTTCATTACTTTAAATTTACTATTTATTGATGTGCTTCTGAAAGAATTTGGGACACAAGAAGATGGCCAAGGAAAAATGGATAGCAAGTCAATTGTTAGAAGTTGAATTAGGGCTTCCCTGGTGGTGCAGTGGTTGAGAGTCTGCCGGCCAATGCAGGGGACACGGGTTCATGCCCCGGTCCAGGAAGATCCCACGTGCCACGAGCGGCTGGGCCCATGAGCCATGGCCACTGAGCCTGCACGTCTGGAGCCTATGCTCTGCAACGGGAGAGGCCACAACAGTGAGAGGCCCGCGTATCGCAAAAAACAAAAACAAAAACAAAAACAAACAAAAAAAAGAAGTTGAATTAAAGAGGAGGAGCTGAGAGAGTAGAGGAAAGAATGATGGAGAAAAAGGAAGTGGATAGAACTGGGAAGAATAATGTGGAGAAGAGATAAATAAAATTAACATATATATTTATTTTATTGGTCTATTCCCAGAACTTTTATACACACACACACAGATGAATTGATCAAAGAGAAATGGGTAGAGGAAAGAGAGGCTATGAGAGGAGAGAAAAAGAATAGAAAATTTGAGAAGATAAGGCAGAAGATGAAATAAAATTAAAAGGCTAGATATTAGAATATCCTAAAAGAAAAAGGAGAAATTGGAGTAAAGTATGCAGTAAATGGGAAGAAAGAAAAGAAGACATATAGAA
>NW_006779039.1:1928195-1930612 GCF_000442215.2 Lipotes vexillifer | reverse complement strand
GGGAAAGGGACACTGGAGGGAGAGAAATTATAGATGGAAGAAAGATTAGTATTTTTCATCCATTCATTTATTCATTCACCAAACGTGTTTTGACTTCCTAATACATACATGGCCCTGGACTAGGTTCTGGCTATGCAAACATTAAGAAGATATGGTCTTTGTCCTTAAGACAGTCACAATGTAATACGGGGAAAAGGCTAATAGATAACCACAAAAAATTAACTGAAATGATAAAGTTATGAGTAATTATTAAAGAATAGAAAAGGGTCATCTAACTCATTCTTCTGGATCAAGTTGAGCAAAGAGTCCCTGGATGAAGCAACACCTAAGTTCCTGATTATTAGTACTGGCATTAATTTTTGCTTTATTAGGTAAGTAGAATGTGGTCAGGAAAATTGTATGTGGAAAGTGGAAGGAAGAGAGGAAGGACATTCCAGGTAGAGAAAACCAACTGAGCAGTTGCAGGAAACTGAATGGTATATTATAAGCAAGACAAGGAGGTGGTCAATTTTTTTAAATGTTATATATGGCATCCTAGTTACTGTGTAAAGAATGCATTTGTAGGGAACAAGACTGGAAATAGGAAAGCTGGTTAGGAGACAGATTAAATAGTCTAGATGAGGAGTGGTGAAGTTCTAATTCAGAGCAGTGGATTAAGATGGAGATGGGGAAATACACTGAGGAAATAGACAGTGAAAACAACCAATGTCAGAATGAGAGCAAAGAGGAGGAATTAAGGTAGAAGGCACCCAAGTAAAATGGGTAACTGATGGTATTACGAACTGGGGTAGATCATATGAGATTTAGGAAAAATTTAGATAGAATAAATCTGTGAGGTTAATTTTGGACAAGATAAGTTTAAGAAGATTGTAGATTATCCAGGGACAGAAGTCTAACAGTAGTTGGATATTCAAGCCATAACATCAGGAGAGAGACACAAGCAAGAGTTATAAAGTTTGGTATTGTCAGTATGGTGGGACAACCATGTGAATGCATGTGATCACTTCAGGAAAGTATGTAGAGTGAGAGGAAAATCATGCCAAGCATCCAGTCATGTAGCATCACTATCATTAAAGCAGAAGGGAAGAAAGAGGAACCTATGATGGAGACCGAAAAGGAAAAGAAAGGAAGGTGTTAATAGAACCACTAGTGTGTAGTATCTTGAAAGCTAAGTGTGGTAGTCAATAATGCTACTTCCAATATTTCCAGTTCACTTCCCTCTGGGTATATGTTAGTATTTCACTTCCATAGAGCCTTAGACAAGTGAGTTGCTTTGGCTAACCAAATGTGAGTGGAAATAACATGTGTGATTTCTGAGGGAGGATTGGAAATTTTATTTATTTTTTGTTTTTTTAACATGTACATTTCTTTATTTTCATCTCTGTGCAAAAATTTTGCAGTTAGTGGAATCTATTATAACTGCTTCCATATCAGTACCTTCTGGAAACACAGTGATCACTCAGGAACCAGAATATTGTTCTTTTTAATTCATAAAATTAAGTATCATTTTACTCAGGATGAATTTGCAGCACTGGTCATAAAGTTCATTTATCTTTCTTTAAAAAGTATAGTTGATTTACAATGTTGTGTTAGTTTCAGGTGTACAGCAAAGTGATTCAGTTATATATATATTTTCAGATTCTTTGACAGTATAGGTTATTACAGGATATTGAATATAGTCTCCTGTGCTCTACAGTGGGTCTTGTTGTTTATCTATTTTGTATATAGTAGTATGTATCTGTTAAGGATTAGAAACTCTTAAGAGCCAGTACATGATTTTCCATGTTCCTCTCCCTTGGCCACAGTGAGTAGCATTATGCCAGGTGGCCTTGGCTCTATCATTCTGTGTCCCTTATTAAAGATAGCATAGAAGAGAACATCCCTCCCACAACCTGAGATAGACAAATAGTGTGAATGAGAAAGAAACCTTTGTGGTTTTAGGACACTGATATTTTAGGATTGTTACTGAATATTGATTGAACACATTTTGGCTAATATATTGAAAGGGTAAAGGGTTTCAAAAAGATGAGAGTGATCAATAATAATAATACAATAATAGCATGATAAGTACAATAGTTGCCATCAATATAGTACTTACAATGTGCAATGCATTTTTATAATCATTCTACTTTTATGATCTTCATAACAAGTCTATGAGATAGATACAATTATTCCAACTTTACAGCTGAGGAATCTGAGACACAGAGTGAGTAACATTTTCTAAGATCACCTAGGTAGTAAATGGTCAAACATTCATACTCTGGCAGTTTGGCTGCAATTTTATGCTCTTTACTGTTACTTATACATCTTTACAATATTGTTGGCTATTACAAAGATATCTACTAATATAGAGAATTGGAAGTATGTATTAGGTTTGGTAACATGGAAAACACTGGTGTTCTTCATGTACACTCTTT
>NW_006779039.1:1918472-1928126 GCF_000442215.2 Lipotes vexillifer | reverse complement strand
CACTCTTTCAATGGAGTGATTAGTGCAATGAGGAGTTTTTATGAGTTGGCATAGAGGTAGTGGAGATAGTGAACATAGAAAATACTTTCTGGGAACTGCTTGAAAATGAAAGGGGTGGGTATATAATAGATATATTCAGGGGTAAAGGAAATAGTTATTTTTTTTGAATGGAGAGACTGGCACATATTTCTGAGATAGCTGGAAGGGGCTAGTAGAAAGGTAAAGGTTGAAGATACAGTAGAAATAGGGTTTTTCTGATATCAGGTTCCCAGAGAAAACTGTCAGGAGATGGTATCCAAACTACAGGAAAAGTTTTACTTGTAAAGGAAGAGGGATACCTGTTCTGACACTGCATGGAAGGACATGAAATTAGACATAAATGTTGAAAAGGAGGTGGGGAGGATAGGGCAGAGTAGAAGTCTGAATGGTTATAATGTATGAAGGAGAATTTGAAGAGACTAGAGCATAAGTGGAGGAATAGGTAGAATAGAGATATACTTGTAATAAAGTGCATAAAGAGAAGAGTTTGAAGAGGAGATGACAGTGTACACAACTGTGGAAAGAATGGAGTGGAGTAGATATAAACAGAAGAGAGAATGTATGGAATGAGGTGGTTGGAGGGAAGTGTGATGGGCAGAAAAGGAACACATAGAGACTGAGAATAATAGAGGGAAAGAAACAGAATGAATGAGGAGAACAGGATAGTGGAGAAACTGAATAATAAAAGGAAAAGAGAATAGAGGATAGGTTTAAGTTTTGGAGGAGGAATAAAAAAGAGAGAAGAAAGGAGATGGGAGGATGGGAGTGTTGAAATATGAAGAAGAGAGGATGCAGACTGAGGAGGGCAGAAGATTAGTCACCTAAAAATAGAGTTGGATGAATGGGAAGATGACCATTAGGTCCTTCACTCTAGTCTGAATTGGACAAGAAAGTGGAGTTCGATAAGATAGAAGTCTATGCAGAATGCCCTTGTGCTTATTCTGAAGGACGGAGCAGAGGAGGTACAGAAGTACAGAAGCATGATGAAGCTATTGGTTCCCTTACACAGTAAATGCTTCACTGTTGACCCAGGAAGGTGGATTCAGAGGGAAACCTAGGTTCAAAACTTAAAATAAGAGCTTGACTCTATTTATCACCCCATAATTTATTTGTCTAATGACCTTTTGCAAGACACAAATTATCTGCTTTCTCATTTTGATAATAATGTGGCTGCTGCCTGTCTTGTAGACACATGAAAAGCACAAATTGGATAAGGTCTGAAGAATACTTAGAATTTTTCAGGAAATGTCATTCTACAGCATTCCTCTCATTATTTTGACCCTTAGAAATAGTATCTGGGGGCTTCCCTGGTGACGCAGTAGTTGAGAGTCCACCTGCCGATGCAGGGGACACAGGTTCATGTCCCGGTCCGGGAGGATCCCACATGCCACAGAACGGCTAGGCCCGTGAGCCATGGCCGCTGAGCCTGTGTGTCCGAAGCCTGTGCTCCGCAACGGGAGAGGCCACAGCAGTGAGAGGCCCGCGTACCGCAAAAAAAAAAAAAAAAAAAGAAGTCTGAATGGTTATAATGTATGAAGGAGAATTTGAAGAGACTAGAGCATAAGTGGAGGAATAGGTAGAATAGAGATATACTTGTAATAAAGTGCATAAAGAGAAGAGTTTGAAGAGGAGATGACAGTGTACACAACTGTGGAAAGAATGGAGTGGAGTAGATATAAACAGAAGAGAGAATGTATGGAATGAGGTGGTTGGAGGGAAGTGTGATGGGCAGAAAAGGAACACATAGAGACTGAGAATAATAGAGGGAAAGAAACAGAATGAATGAGGAGAACAGGATAGTGGAGAAACTGAATAATAAAAGGAAAAGAGAATAGAGGATAGGTTTAAGTTTTGGAGGAGGAATAAAAAAGAGAGAAGAAAGGAGATGGGAGGATGGGAGTGTTGAAATATGAAGAAGAGAGGATGCAGACTGAGGAGGGCAGAAGATTAGTCACCTAAAAATAGAGTTGGATGAATGGGAAGATGACCATTAGGTCCTTCACTCTAGTCTGAATTGGACAAGAAAGTGGAGTTCGATAAGATAGAAGTCTATGCAGAATGCCCTTGTGCTTATTCTGAAGGACGGAGCAGAGGAGGTACAGAAGTACAGAAGCATGATGAAGCTATTGGTTCCCTTACACAGTAAATGCTTCACTGTTGACCCAGGAAGGTGGATTCAGAGGGAAACCTAGGTTCAAAACTTAAAATAAGAGCTTGACTCTATTTATCACCCCATAATTTATTTGTCTAATGACCTTTTGCAAGACACAAATTATCTGCTTTCTCATTTTGATAATAATGTGGCTGCTGCCTGTCTTGTAGACACATGAAAAGCACAAATTGGATAAGGTCTGAAGAATACTTAGAATTTTTCAGGAAATGTCATTCTACAGCATTCCTCTCATTATTTTGACCCTTAGAAATAGTATCTGGGGGCTTCCCTGGTGACGCAGTAGTTGAGAGTCCACCTGCCGATGCAGGGGACACAGGTTCATGTCCCGGTCCGGGAGGATCCCACATGCCACAGAACGGCTAGGCCCGTGAGCCATGGCCGCTGAGCCTGTGTGTCCGAGGCCTGTGCCCCGCAACGGGAGAGGCCACAGCAGTGAGAGGCCCGCGTACCGCAAAAAAAAAAAAAAAAAAAGAAATAGTATCTGAATTCCATAGGAAAATTAAAGAAGGACAACTTTTTAGAAAAATATGACCAAGCATTGCATGGCTATATAACTAGGACACTTTAGAATCAAGCCTTCCCTTGCTTCATCTTGTGACCTCAAGACAACCATAAAAATGCAGGCCAAAGCTCATTACCTGCTGTTTGCTTCAGCAGCACACATAGTAAAATTGAAACAATACAGAAAAGATGAACAGAGTCCAGGTCAAGATGATATACACATTTATGAGGTATTTTCCATTTTTTCAGACATGGATATAAGGAACTTTATTTCTATTAATGACATCTTATTTATTAATGAAGATATGGGGAAATACGTTCATTGTTGTGTTCTTTATACTTATTATATATAAATGTTGCATAATATATAATACAATAAAAAAAAGTTCCAGTGATTATTTGAATAGGAGGGAAAAGTACTTATTGAATTTAGCTAGATTTTATCTCATTCACTTGAATCATTCATTCAACATATTTATGAGTGCTATTGTGTTTAAGGCTTTGGGATATATGCTGAACTACAGAGATAAATAAGACACAGCTCATGCTCTTAGTGACTTTACTGTCTAGTAGTTAAAGAAAACATATGCACAGATAGCTGCACAATAATATAAAAGTCCTTAAATAGAGGCAGGTACAAAATGTGATGGAATTACAGGGTAAAAAGCAACTAAAATCATGTGGAGATTTAAGCAATAGGTGTATTTAGGTTAAAGCAGTTGAATTATGTTAAATGTTGCTTACACCACATTACATTGAACACTGTTTGGACGCATTGTTGAAAGACATGCTTTTTTGTGAAACTCAATATAGGAGCTGTGTCTACAATTAAAAGTGAAAGATTTGGAAAAAAAAATCATGTGGAGACACCAAGGAAAGTTGTGAAAAGGAGATAATACTTATCCTGTATCTTGAATTTTAAAGGAAATAGAGGTAACTATTAAACAGATGAGGGACAGGATGAGGTATAGGAGGGTATTCCAGGGAGGGAAAATAGCACAAATGCAGGTATTTATGAATTGACAACATGCATCAGAAAATTCATGTCTGTTGTTAGAACTTTTATTTGTTAATTCTTCCAAAAATATTTCTTGAGGGCTTAATCAGACCCAAAGAGTATTCTGGGCACTAGGGATAAAGTGGTGGGCAAAAATAGATGTGGTTTCTGCTCTCATATAACTACATTCTATTGGGGAAAACAGTTAAACCATGATGAAAATGTAGAATATGTGCTATGATCAGGGAAGCACAGAGTGAAATATGCTTTATGAGCATATGCTATATGAGCATCTAGCAGGGACAATGAAGTGAGTCTATGGGGAATATCTACAATGAATTCCAGAGGAAATAACTTTTAAACTGCAACTTAAAAGATGTGTAGAAGTAAATTATAATAAAAGATAGGGAAGAAATGTTCCAGAGAGAGAGAGAGTACAGCAGATACAAAGGTCAGAAAAATGACCAGGGGAGGTAGTGATGATACAATAAAGAAACTTAAAAAAAAGTTCATTGTGACTGAACTGTCACCTAATGCAATTTTGTGTGCCCAACACACAGTGAGGCCAAACAAACCAAACCATTGGAATTTTGTGCAGATAAAGGTTTACTGCAGGACCAAGCAAGAAGAATGGGTGGCTCATGCTCAAAAAACCCAAGTCTCCCCATTCTGATGGTTTTGGGGGAGAAGTTTTTATAGGCAAAATTTGGGGTGATAGTTGTGGGATGTGTGACTTTTTTCTAATTAGTTGGTGGTAAGGTAACAGGGTAGTGGCTGATGGCTTGGTGTCTGGCAACATTCCTTATTTATTGGAATGACAGGCGACATTCTTTGTCCACACTTGGAGTAAATGTGATAAGCCATGTGAATTGCTTGACATATGTCCTGCCACATGTCCACTGTGTGGAGGTTTTTGTGTTAATATCCCCATTTTTATAATTACTAAACTGAAGTTTCAATAGAACAACAGTCACACCATTAATAACTGGGAGAGCTGGTACAGAACCTCAAGTCACTCTTATGTTAAAGCAAACTGTTTTTCCCTACTACATCCCACTACTTCTTCTAAGAAGGGAATGTAGGGGATATCAGTTTTAAGCATAATGAGTTTGAGGTGGACATGACAAGCTGCAGCTGGAAATGCAGGTCTGTCACCCAGAACTTTGACACAACGGGATTTTATAAAATTAAATACATTGCACAAAGTGTCCTCTATATATTAGGCCACACACTAATAGTGTCCTATGTTTAGGTAAAAATTAAACAAAATAAGCCCTCATTTCTCCATGTTTGCATCAAGAAGAAAATGGTATTTTTTGACCAATTAAGAGAGACTTATTGTCATATTCAGACCTGCATGCCTTCCTTTATCCTTTGTCTGATTGGGTCAGTTTTGCTCATGTACTTCGGATGTTCCAAAGACAAATTATTTGAAAGATAAATTGTGCATGATACCTGAACTTTCCCCACCAACACACACGGAAATGTTAATAATAAAGCTCCTCTCCTCTTGCTTTAGATGCAAATAGCTTTCATTTGAGTCTTCATTACAGAGACTTCCTCTGAAATGGCCAGGAACCAGGGAAGGCATTTGGGTCACATTGTTAGTTATATAGGACTTAATGTAATCAAATCAACCAAGCATTGATAGCTTTGTTTCACACAGTCCTTTTTTGTAATGGCTTTTGCTCTAGGGGATTCCACCTGTAGTTCCTTATTCATTAAGCTAGCAAGTGACTCACAGAACCACACTTAGTGTGTTTCACTCTGATGAACAGAAGAGCATAGAAGAGATAGAGTGGCTCACTTTGGGCCCTGAGAAAGCTTACAATGAGGTGAGAAGCAAGTAATATTACAAGTCTCCATTAATCACAAATTATGCTGTGGACTGTGTGTGGTGATATCAACCCCTACCCTCCAAGAATTCACATCTTAGCAAGAAAGATAGGACACATAATATACTGTACTATAAGGCATAATGGAAGTTTTACAAAAAGCCAACAATGTGGTGCTATAAGCTAAAAATTATAGGTTTCATTACAGCTTGGAGACATGGGCCCAGATGTGGGAAAGCATCACATGGGAACTAGCATTTAAGGGAGGGAAGGAAAAATGTATTCCCAAGAGGTCTTCTCACATTTGTTTCATTTTTGCCAAATGCAAGAGGAAATCAGGGCCTTGAAATAACAAGAATTGCCTTTATTCTCAAAGGCAAGAAGCTGAACCTCAGGCAGATTGAGTCTGTTAAAAAGAACTGATTCACTTTGTTATAAAGCAGAAACTAACACACCATTGTAAAGCAATTATACCCCAAATAAAGGTGTTAAAAAAAAAGATCATTCTAACACAAGGGGGATTTACAGATCATCAGAAGGGTCCCTCTGGTTCCAAAGAACCCAACTATTTTAGATGCTACTGTTTTCGAATGCAGGTTAGTGTGTCCAATGCCCAGTGAGGCCAAACAAATGGAAACATTGGGGTTTGGAGCAGAGAAAGCTTTATTGCAGGGCCGTGCAAGGAGAAGAGGTAGATCATGCTCAAAAAACCCAAATTCCCCAATGGAGAAATGGGATTTGTACCTGGGAGGGCCCCACAGGGTCCTGCTCAGTTTCACTACCCCTAGACAGAGTATGTATGTTATAGTGAAATGAACTTTAGGAATTAGGAGCTCTAAGTGTGAGTCCTAACTCTGGCCCAGATCAGCAGTGTAACCATGGACAAGGCATTTCTGTTTTCTGGACCTCAGTTTCTTCTTCTGGGAAATGGGGCTGAAAATACCTGCTCTGTCTATCTTGCAGAAATATTTATTAAATCAAGAAGCATTTACTGACTATATGCTATGTGCCAATCACCATACTATGCATCAGATTAGAATAATATGTAGAGACCCTTCTCTCAAGTTTCTTACACTTACTTGAAGAAGACAGACACATAAACAGACTGGATATACTGTGTTTCCGTCAAGTAGAGCATTTATAGGGACATGAAAGTCATCTAACTTTTTGTTTTTTGATGTGGCACCCCAGGCAGGAGTGGCTCCATCTTGAGCCTAGAAAGTTATTTCAACAGTGTTAAGCACTAAGCTACTTGTACAAAGTGCTCTGGGATTTCTGTGAGCTGGAGAACTCACTATGCCTATAGGGCACATACAAAGTTATCACAGAAGAGGTAATATTTGAGCATGGACTTGAATGGAATTTGTTCCACATATAAAGAGGAAAGGGCATTCCTGGCAGGACAAAAAAGAACCCAGCAATTTGTAGAAAGCTCTCAAACAAAGCATGAGAGCTTTGTTTGGCAAAATCACAAGTATTGGCAGATGGCTGGAGAGGGGGGGAAAAGTGTGAATATCAGAAAATGAGGATGGAGCAACACATCTGAGGTAATTGTTAAAACCTAGATGTGCTCCATATAAGGGCTAAATGCAGTAGTGAAGCTCTGGTATTCCAATTAGGAAGCCCAAGGGCTTCCAGTGTACTGAAGCCTTTTGCCTATAGCTTGAGGATTTAATGGGAAACTTGCAGAAAACTGGGATTCTTTTTCTTTAGGTTTTATTGGAGTATACTTGATTTACAATGTTTTGTTAGTTTCAGGTGTACAGCAAAGTGAATCACTTATACATATACATATATCCACTCTTTTTTCTGTCGTGGCCTCTCCCATTTGCGGAGCACAGGCTCCGGACGCGCAGGCCCAGCGGCCATGGCTCACGGGCCCAGCCGCTCCGCGGCATGTGGGATCTTCCCGAAACGGGGCCCGACCCCGCGTCTCCTGCATCGGCAGGCGGACTCTCAAGCACTGCGCCACCAGGGAAGCCCCACTCTTTTTTTTTTTATGATTCTTTTCCCGTATAGTCCATTACAGAGTACTGAGTAGAGTTCCCCGAGCTATACAGCAGGTTCTTAGTAGTTATCTATTTTATATATAGTAGTGTGTATATGTCAATCCCAATCTCCCCATTTATCCCCCTGCCTTATCCCTTGGTGACCATAAGTTTGTTTTCTACATTCGTGATTCTACTTCTGTTTTGTAAATAAGTTCATTTGTACCCTTTTTTTTTTAGATTCCACATATAAGCAGTATCATATGGTATTTGTCTCTCTCATTATGACTTCACTCAGTATGACAATCTCTAGGTCCATCCATGTTGCTGTGAAGGGAACCCTCCTACACTGTTGGTGGGAATGTAAATTGGTGCAGCCACTGTGGAGAACAGTCTGGAGGTTCCTTAAAATCTAAAAATAGAACTACCATATGTCCCAGCAATCCCACCCCTGGGCATATACCCAGAAGAAACCATAATTCAAAAAGACACATGCACCCCAATGTTCATTGCAGCACTATTTACAATAGCTAGGACATGGAAGTAACCTAAATGTCCATCAACAGAGGAATGGATAAAGAAAATGTGGTACATATATACAATGGAATATTACTCAGCCATAAAAAGGAATGAAGTTGTGCCATTAGCAGAGATGTGGATGGACATAGAGACTGTTGTACAGAGTGAAGTAAGTCAGAAAGAGAAAAACAAATATTGTATAATATTGCTCTATATGGAATCTAGAAAAATCACGCAGATGAACTTATTTGCAAAGCAGAAATAGAGACACAGACATAGAGAACAAACGTACGGACAACACAGTGGGGAGGTGGGGTGGGATGAACTGGGAGATTGGGATTGACATATATACACTACCATGTGTAAAATAGATAACTAATGAGAACCTACTGTATAGCACAGGAAACTCTACTCAATGCTCTCTGGTGACCTAAAAGGGAAGGAAATCCAAAAGAAGAGTGGATATATGTATATGTATAGTGGATTCACTTTACTGTACAGCAGAAACTAACACAACATAGTAAAGCAACTACACCCCAATAAAAATTAATAAAAAAAGAAGACGTGGTACATATATACAGTGGAATATTCAGCCATTAAAAAGAACAAAGTAATGCCATTTGCAGAAAACTGGGATTCTTATGACTAATATACTGCTTGGTTTGGGTGTTTAGTGGTGATATATTTCAAGTGACTCATCCTCTACTAATAATGGCTATTAATGATTTTACTATCTTTTCTATTTCAACATTAATGTCAGATCCTGCCCTTTATTCCATGATAATAGAAATAGCCTGCCTGACACCTCAACCACTCCTGAAGAGTGTTTTTGTTTACTTGAGGTATAATTGATGTACAATATGATATAGGTTTCAGGTGTACAAGTGATTCACAATTTTTAAAGGTTATACTCCACTTAAAGTTATTATAAAATATTGGCTATATTCACTGTGTTCTACAATATATTCTTGTAGCTTATTTATTTTAACATAGTGCATTGTACCTCTTAATCTGCAACCCCTATCTTTTCCCTTCCCCTTTCCCTTCTCTCTCCGCACTAGTAACCACTAGTTTCCTCTTTGAACTCATCTTCTATTAATCTTCCCCATTGGTCTCTCCACTACAGCCGCAGTGGCATAGTTGCTATTTTTGGAACACATTGGTCACATTTCAACCTCAGGGCCTTTGCATTTTCTGCTCCCTCTACTTTGAATGTTCTTTTTCCAGGTGTCCATAAGGCTCACTCTCATTACCTTCAGTTTCATTGCTTAAATGTCACCTACTCTGTGAGGTATTCCCTGATCACGCTATTGAAAATTGCAATGCCTCGTCAATAGTTTCTACTCACATCTTATTTTTTTTCCTGAGACATATTGCCTTTTAACACATTATATAGTTTACGTATTTTACTTGTTTCTTTTTTGTCTTCCCTCTACTCAAATGTAAGCTTCAAGATGGTAACAACCTTGGTATGTTTGCTGATGTACTTATATTGCTTAGAATAATACCTGGCATATAGTACATGATCAAAAATTATTTGTTGGGCTTCCCTGGTGGCGCAGTGGTTGAGAGTCCACCTGTCGATGCAGGGGTGGGTTCATG
>NW_006779039.1:1782344-1918336 GCF_000442215.2 Lipotes vexillifer | reverse complement strand
AAAAAAAAAAAAAAAAAAAAAAAAAAATTATTTGGTGAGTGAAACAATTAGAAAACTTTTAGTCAGCTCTATCCCAGACTTGTTGGGTTATTTGAGAAATGTTCTTCCCTTCTGCTTTATCATATGTCAAATGTATGATGGGATAAACCTGGATGCTTTCTATAAGGGTCTTTCAGTTCTGAAATTCTAGGAAAGAGGCTAGATGACCACTAAGTATAGGTTGAGATATTATGCTATTAAGGAATCATATTAAGATGCTATTTGCCTGTTGGTGCTTTGTGATGACCTAGAGGGGTGGGATAGGGAGGATGGGAGGGAGGCTCAAGAGGGAGGGGATATGGGGACATGTGTATGCGTATGGCTGATCACTTTATTGTGCAAGAGAAACTGACATGGTATTGTGAAGCAATTATACTCCAATAAAGTTCTCTTAAAAAAATCAAAAAAAAGAAAAGAAAGAAAGATGCTATTTGCCTGGAACCCTCGGAATACCTGAACCCTATATTGCCCGATCTATACCTCGCCTCTGCAAGGTCCCCACAGAAATACATGCTTTTAGGAAAGAAAAATCATTCATTAGTTAATTGATTCAACAGATATGTATTGAACACCTACAATGTGCTAGGTACTGTGCTATGCTCCTGGCACACATCAAAGAAGATCCAAGACAAAAATCCATAGCTTTACAGTAAGGAGAAAAAAATGATGATAAATAGAAAAAAATAATTACATGGCATGTTATAAGTTAGGTACTATGGGAAAAGAAAGCGCATGGTAAAGTTTACTAACCATAGTACGGATAGTAAACTGAATGGAGGTCGGGGTAGGCCTCATTTACAAAATAATAAGAAAAAAAAACAAGATAGTTAAGCAAAGACTTGAAAGAGGCATGAAAGCATACCAAGTGCAAGGGCTATGATGTAAGAGAGACTGGCATGTTGAAAGAGCAGCGAGGAAGCCAGAGTGGCTGGAACAGAGTGAGCAAGGGAGGGCATAGTAGAAGATAAGCCAGAGAGGAACAGAAGATAAGATCATGTAAGACCCTGTATGCCATAGCAAGGACTTTGGCTTTTACTCTGTATAAGATGAGGAAATACTAGACGGCTATCCTGTAGAGAATATATAGGGTTGGCCAAAAAGTTTGTTCAGGTTTTTTGTAAGATGTTATGGAAAAACACGAGCGAACTTTTTGGCCAACCCAATACTATAAGGAGAAGGGGTAAAAGTAGAGATACAAGTTAGGGTGCTATGGAAGTAATAAAACTTTAACTTATTACTGTGATGGAATAAAAACCAGCTGTTGAGAAGCAAAGGATGGGATGACAAGGGAGCCAGGGTGCTACAAAACATAGTGAACAGTGAAATGAGGGCAGTACCTGAGGAGGGTGTGGGTATGTGTGTGCATGCATGAAGGGCTAAAAAGTACCTCCTTCCCATCTGTATTCCCATCTGTGTCTTTCATCCCCAAAGAAGGGAATTTCCCATATTACCTTTTACTTCTGGTCTTTGCATAGTAATCAAGACAGGTTAAAACCTGGCTGGGACTGAGGTCCTATGATCTGATTATCACATTTTGAGGGGTCTTGGACCTTCTTTGAAAAGCTAACTGAAGACTACTTGCTGTACAGTAGATCTCTAAGACTCCTTCATCTTTTATAACTGAAATGTATTACCCTTTCACTAATAACTCCACTTTCACTCCAGTTCCTGGCAAACACCATTCTATTCTCTGCTTTATGAGTTTGACTATTTTAGATTCCACATATAAGTGAAATCCTACAGTATTTGTCTTTGTCTGGCTTATTTCACTTAGCATAATGTCCTCCAAGTTCATCAGTGTTGTTGCAAATGGTAGGATTTCCTTCTTTTTTAAGGAAAATTAAAGTGATGGACACTTAGTTTGCTTACATGTCTTTGCTATTGTGAATAATTTTGCAATAAACATGGGAGTGCAGACATGTCTTTGAGATCCTGATTTCAATTCCTTTGGATATATATACCCAGAAGTAGGATTGCTGGATCCTATGGTAGTTCTATTTTTAATTTTTGAGGAGCCTCCATGCTATTTTCCATAGGAGCTGCACCAATTTATATTCTCACCAAGAGTGCACTAGGGTTCCCTTTTCTCCATATCCTCGCCAACACTTGTTATCTCTTATCTTTTTTGATAATAGCCATTCTAACAGATGTGAGGTGATACCTCATTATGGTTTTGATCTGCATTTCCCTGATGAGTAGTGATATTGAGCACCTTTTCATACCTGTGGCCATTTGTATATCTTCTTTGGAGTAATGTCTATTCCAGCCAATTAAAAATACTGTGTTGACGGCTTCCCTGGTGGTGCAGTGGTTGAGAGTCCGCCTGCCGGACTGTTCCCTGCAGGGAACACGGGTTCGTGCCCCGGTCCGGGAAGATCCCACATGCCGCGGAGCGGCTGGGCCCGTGAGCCATGGCCGCTGAGCCTGCGCATCCGGAGCCTGTGCTCCGCAACGGGAGAGGCCACAACAGTGAGAGGCCCGCGTACTGCAAAAAAAAAAAAAAAAAAAAAAAAAATACTGTGTTGAATACTTAAAACTTACTACTAAGTGGGCAGATTTTATGTTAAGTGTTTTTGTCACAAAAATCATAATAATTTAATAACAATAAAATAAAAGAGGGTGGAAGGAAAGTTTTGAAGGGGATGGATCTGTTTATGGCATAGATTGTGGTGATGAGTCTATTAGCCTGAGTGTAGTCAGGATGCTTTCTGCTGCAGAAAAAGCTTGAAGGGTCTTGAAAGTTGTAACAAGGAGGAGGGAAGGCAAGAAGAGAAGACAGTATGATGCAGTTGTTCAGAGAGCATTAGGATGCATTTAAGAACCAAGGAAAAGAGCATAGCATAATTTGGCTTGTGAAGTACCCCACCCCAACCAACATCTGCCTTCTTATCACTGCTCTATGCTTAGGTGTGATGGGCAAGAAGTGGATGGGAAGGAAGATAGGAAAGTTATTATGAATGAGTTCTGCTCCTAAGCAGAAATCAATACCTTTTGCACCTTGCTTTGATTATCTATTTGTTGTGGTTTTATTTTCCATGTCCCTAGGACAGCTGGGTAGACATAAAGTAATTTCCCCTTGGCATTACTCATAAGACGCAGAATCTTGGAAATACTAATATAAGTGGAGAGAAGGAACACAATTTTCTTTATTAAACCCTCATGAAATCTTTTAATTCTCAAACAGGAGCAAGCTTCTCAGTGAAAGACATTTCTCTTATATCAGATTCCTTGAGTCATGAAACCCCCTATTTATGCCTTAAGAATAAAGGGTAGATTGGTAGGGTATTGCAGGCTGACTTGGGAATAGAGCTTTTGTCCAAGACACATGGGAATTTTTATAAATATCTAAGGGATTAGTTAGAGCTGCAAGGACACTTGCCATCTACTTCTCACCTGTTACTATTTAGATAAGGAAATGGAAAATAAGATATGGGCAAATATTTGCTGAAGGGCACACACTCGGTTTCTGCCTTCCAGCCTAGGGTTCTTGCTAATAAACACCTGAGCATGTTTGCTTTAGTCAGCCTGCTTTGAGCAATATCTACTACTGCTACTCTGATCATTTATGAGGTGTCACACATTTATCATGTTTAAGAATTAGCCAGGGGCTTCCCTGGTGGCGCAGTGGTTGAGAGTCCGCCTGCCGATGCAGGGGACACGGGTTCGTGCCCCTGTCAGGGAAGATCCCACGTGTCGCGGAGCAGCTAGGCCCGTGAGCCATGGCCGCTGAGCCTGCGCGTCCAGAGTCTGCGCTCTGCAACATGAGAGGCCACAACAGTGAGAGGCCCGCGTACCACCAAAAAAAAAAAAAAAAGAATTAGCCAGGATTGGAGATTCTTGCCAGTTGGCCACCTAAAGCTCCAAGAGGATAGCAGAGATTGAATCCAATATAACCAGGAGGTATACAGGTTAGCTAGAAATAGCTCATCAGAGTTAGGTGTCAAATAATTCTGAATTTTTGCTGTGTGAGTCCCATTTACACATAGCAGGCTACTTTCTAGGCCAAGGAAAGTTGAGGCTCAAAAATATCTGCAGGAAAACAGAGGGGAAACTTTGGAATTGATTATTTAGAAAGACTGATGCAGAAGAATGAGTATGTGGGCATGGCAAGTCGTACGCTATCCAGATTTCCACTGAGGGATCCATGAACAGTCTCTCCAATATGTTCTCCCTATTAAGAGAACATGAGCTCTTCAGACTTGACCTCTGATGTTTTTGATGTCCTCCATAAACTTTGTAATTCTTTTCTGGCCAGCTACTGTGTGTGTGTGTGTGTGTGTGTGTGTGTGTGTGTGTGTGTGTACATGTACAAGTGTGTGTATGTATTCTTGAAGAACCATCTTCTTAAACAAGGCTATAGCAGTTGCTGTAAGCAGCAGAGCCATCTTTTGTGCTTGTTTATTATCAGGTTAAAGATATTCTTTCTAGGGACTTCCCTGGTGGCGCAGTGGTTAAGACTCCATGCTCCCAATGCAGGGGGCCCGGGTTCAATCCCTGGTCAGGGAACTAGATCCCACATGCATACTGCAACTAAGAGTTCACATGCCACAACTAAGGAGCCCACAAACTGCAACTAAGGATCCCACCTACTGCAACTAAGATCTGGCACAATCAAATAAATAAATATAACAGTGAACCTAAACAAATAAAATCCCATTATTCTTAGCAGCACTCCATTGCTGGTGAACGAGAACTCAGCTCCATGTTTAATACCATTCATTTTAGCTTAATTTCATTTTCTGTTGTTCTTTCTTTTAGGTTAACAATTCATGCCGAGTGCCCCATGCATTTGGAAGATTTTCCTATGGATGTGCATGCCTGCCCACTGAAGTTTGGCAGCTGTATGTATTTTCTCACTTTCTGTTTGCCTGATCTTTTTCCCAAAGAAACAGAATATTTCCTATTCTGTCCCTTAGTAGTTTCAAAAGCTGAGACCTTTAATTCAGGCTGGTATGTGAGTGAGGAAGGGGAGTGGGGTGGAGTAGTACTAACTGATCAGGAGGAGATTTAACCTTTAACAGTCTTCCTTCTAGACAGGAAACCTTATTTCACCATTTTAGACTAATTTGCCTTTCATTATATTGAAATATTAACATCTGTTTCCTAAATTATCCAGAAGACAAACTAAGATAGAACTAATATAAAGTACAATAGTAGCTTCCTAAAGGCAAGATCCCTCAAACAGAATGTGTTTATATTTTTAAAATGCTTATTCTACCTGCATCCTCATATACTACAGTTCTATCTAATTCCCTACAGTAAATGATAGACGGGAAGAGACTCTAGAAATTTCCTCAGTTTTAGAGAGTACTGCCTTTGCCAGTAGCTGTAAATCTGGCAGAAAAATGAACAGATACATAGCTTATTTTCAAATGAATTAGAAAAATCAAAATTGAATAGAATTAGAGTGAGTTTCTGACTAAGAATTTCAGAGTAAGTTTCATTTGGGAGTCATCAGAGCAATATATCAAGGTCTGTGTTGATCATCTCTAAATTAGATTTATCTCTGTATTTTGAAGTAGAAAGTGCATTTGAAAAGACCCAAATAATTGTGTGTGACATATTTTTTCAGTCATTGTCAAATATTTACAGATTGTCTCCCATGGGCCAGGCTCTGTTCTAGGAGCTTGGAATGCATCCATGAATAAAACTAAAACCTGCCCATATGGAGCTTACACTGTAGAGGACAGAGTGATGGCAAAAGAGAAAACAAACACTACATGAAAAAGTAAAGTATAAAGTATGTTGTAAAATGAGAAGCACCATGAGAAGACATAAAAGTACTACAGAATAAGGTGGGGTCAGTCATGTCTAGGTGGAAGATGAGCATTGCCATTGAAATTTAAAATAGAGTAATCAGTATAGGCCTCTTTGAAAAAGTGATATTTGGGCAGAAATTTTGATGAGGTAAAAGGTTTAACAAGGCAGATATTTGAGTAAATAATACTCAAGTTAGAGGGAACAGCCAGGGAGTCAGAAAAATATATCAGATATGAGATCAAAGAGGGGATTAGGTGATCTAAGTCTTGAAGAACATTAAAAGGCTTTGAATTTTATTCTGAGGGAAAATGGGGAGTGATTGGAATATTCTGAAGAAAATAATTATGTTATCTGATTCATGGTTTTTAAAGAATCATTATGGATACTCTGTTAAAAATATAAGTATGAGAAAGGTAGAAGCAGGGAGTCCAGTTAAGAGGTTATTGCAGTATTTCAGATGAGAGATGATAATGGCTCAGGTAAGAGTGCTAGTGGCATAAGTGGTAAGAAGTAATTTGATTCTGGATATATTGTGAAGGACAATCCCAGAGATCCTCCAATGAATTAGTTGTGGAATATTAGAAAAAGAGAGAACTCAAGGGTGACTTGTACATTTCTGTCCTAATGGATTTACTATCAAGTTAGATGAGTATTACTTCCACTCTGGGTAGCATAGAGTTGTTTGTGGATAAACAATGCTCCCCTCATGAACAATTAGGAGACCCAGAACTGTTGAGCAATAAGGATTGAAGAGACTAAAATTCTGGAGAAAGGGTAGAACCTCTCACTGATGAATCTGTGACCTGTAGCTTCTTCATTCTTGGTGGTACTTGAGATCTAAGAGATCTCAGCCTCTTGACTGATACCCCTCTCAATACAATTGCTGAATTTTGAATTTGCACAAAGTATAATAACTAATATGAAAACCTTTGGAAAATAGAGCTGGCTTTCCTACAGTATCCCAATGCTATAAAAAAGATGACATGCTAGGCTATCTATTTAAAATCCTGGAGAAGCTATGTCCTAAATATAAGGAAATATCAGGGACACACTAAGTTTAACAAAAAACCATAACACAGCTCAGTGCCTTATGGGATTAAGGTGATAATTATCCCACACTATCTGCCTAACAAAGGAAAGAATGAAGTCTCTCTGGTGGAAGTCAACATCATCTGAAAACTCTATATTTTTATTACACAATGTCTGGAATTCAATAAAAAATCATTAGGCATACCAATAGGCAGAATAATGTGATCTAAAACCAAGATCCAAAACCAAAACCAGAATATGAAAACAGACCTACAAGTGATTCAGATATCAGATTGTCGATAAGGACTTTTAAAAACTATGGTTAATATGTTCAAGAAAAAAGGGAAAAGATGAATAAAATAGATAAAAGATAGGGAATTTCAACAGAAAATTGGAATCTATAAAGGAGAATAAATTAGAAATTAGTTATGGAAAAGTACAATATCAAAAATTCAGAATTCAAAGGGTGGATTTAATAAGTAGAAGACAGGATTAGAGATCTTAAAAATAGTTAAATAGAAAATGGCAAAACTGAAGTACAGAGAGACAAAAATACAGAAAAGAGTAAATGAATATGTGGGACACAGAAAAATATAGTGTCATGTGTAATTTTGTAGAAGAAAAACAGAAAGAGAAATGAGCAAAAGCAATCATTAAGTGGCTAAAGGCCAGTCATTCTTAAAACTGATGAAAGTTATCAATCCAAAGATTCAAGAAATTGGTAAACACCAGGCAGGATAAATACAAAGAAAACAACACTGATTCGAAAGTTTAAATAGAAATATAAGAGTGCCAAAAATAGCTAAGACAATCTTGAAAAAGACAAAGCTGGAGAGTTTACAATCAGAGTTTACAATCAAATCAAATCCAATACCAGATAAGAAGACTTATTTTAAAGTGTTAAAGCTTTGGTATACTTTAAAGCAATATGTATTATTGTTGCAAAGATAGAAAAATAGACTAATGGGGCATAGCAGAAAGTACACACACACACACACACACACACACACACAGAGGTGGGGGTTGCTTTATCTCTCTCATACACAAAAATAAATTCCAGATGGGTTACAAATCTAAATGTGAAAAGGTGAAAGGTAAAACAATAAAGCTTTTAGAAGAAAACATAAGAGAATATCTTTATGATATTAGAAGAGATATAAATTACTTAAACAGGACATAGAATAGCACTAGCCACAAAGGTAAAAGAGGATGACTTGGAATATGTTAAAAATTAAGAGATTCTCTTTATCAAAAGATAATGGTGAAAAGGCAAGCCATAGAGTGGGAGAAAATATTTGCATTGCATATACATGACAAATTACTCAAATCCATAATTATTGATATCCCCTACAAGTCTATAAGTAGTAGTCAGAAACCTCAATAGAAAAAAAAAGGCCAAAGTGTTGAACAGTCACCTTATAAAACAGGGTTTTCCAATCACCCACATAAAGTGATCAATTACATTAGTCAGCAGGGAAATGCAAATTGCAGTCCAGAGAATATTACTCCACACCCACTAGGATAACTAAAGTTCATTGCTGATAGGAATGTAAATTTGTACAAAGGTTTTGGGAAGTTGTTTGGTGGTATCTACTAGTGCCGGACATACATGTATCATATAGCCTAGCATCTCTAGTCCTGAGTATATTTCCAAACATGAATCAGTACTTTTGTCTACCAAAGGCATAAAATGAATGTTCATAGCAGAGCTAATTTTAGTAGACTTGATACTACCCTAATGTCCATCAAAATGGATTAAAAATCTGTGACAAAGAAATTAATACAACATTGTAAATCAACTATACTTCAATAAAAATATCTGTGACATATTCATAAAGTGGAATACTATACAAGAATGACAAGTATATTATACTCAACAACTCAATCTGGATGAGGTCACAGGTTTAATGCTGAGTGAAAGCCAGACACATCTATGTATATAGTGCATGATTCCATTTATGTCATATATAAAAATAGGCAAAACTAATCTGTGGTGTTAGAAGTCTTTAATATTTCATCCGTCATTGCTATTGGTAGTATTTCCAAATTTCTATCATATTAAACTATGGAAATCAGGAATAAGAGTTGGAATTCCCAAGAATTTCATAAATTAAATGTTATTCATAAAACACTTCAGACTTTCATGCTCTTTGCTCATTATTATGGATATACAACTTTTTAAAATAAGAAATAACAAGTTTAGAAGTATTAGCAAATGCCAGTAACATTACTATAGAAGATACTCAAACATTGGAAAACACCAGCAAACCTTATTGGGTAGTATTTGAATTAAAACATTTGGATCTCTTAGCAAGGTAACAGAACTATACAAAATCAAATGTCAAAATTGCCAGTTTAAGGGTTTATTTCGCTTCTCAAACTTGTTATATCTTGAAAGGACACTCACAGGGTTTGTATATTGTATACTATGCATATAGACTTAATATATAATTTGCAAGAATGACTTGCTATTAGCAGCATACAGGGCTACAAAGATACACTTACAATAAGCAAAATCAACTGATCCGATCAACATGTACTCCTGTGTTGATATTTAGAATTTCAATACTTTTGACTCAGTGTGCCAGCATTTCCTGTTCTTGCTTTTCACTTGACATTAGTAGATTTCTTTAAGCCAGTCACGCTTCTGTGTCTATTGTTAAGCTTTAATTCTTATAGTAGAATTATAATACTTTTTCCATTTTGCTGATTTCTCAACTATTTTTCTCAGTATTTGAAATTCAGAAAAAATATATAAATTTCCCAACAAATGCCAGGAAGGAATTTACACATAGAAACAATCGTCAGGATAATGGTTACACCTGATGGGCTCATGCTTGATAAGGGACACAACTAGTTCTTCTGGGTGCTGATTATATGGAATGTAAGTCTGGTGTTCAGAAAAGATATCTGGGCTGGAGATTTAATTCAGGTTTCATCCATATAGATGATATTTAAAGCCATAAGGCTGGGGAAGTCATCTACAACATTTAGAGGCTAAAGAGAAGAGAATAACTCAGTAAATATTATAGCTGAAGCATGAGGAAACTTCAGGGAACATATTGTCCAGGAAACCAAATAAAGTACATTAAGAAGGAGAGAGAGGTTTAAATTCTTAAGTGGGCAGTTAAAGTTAACCTTAAAATCTCTAATAAGGAAGCAATTCTGGAGTGGTGAAGTGAGAACTTCTAAAAATCCACTCTTCCATAAAAGCAACAAGAACATTTTCAAAAATTGGCAAAATAAACTTTCTCTCCAAACTCTAACCAAAGGCTCACAACAATCTGAGGAGTGTTAGTCAAGAAAAATGGCTGATTCTCAGAAAGGCCAGAGAACTCTGTTCCCATCCTCTTTACCCCCACTCTGTAGAAGCCTGGAAGATTTTATAATGACAAAATGGTCAATCCATCAGGAAGATATAACAATTATAAAGATATATGCACCTAATCATAGAACTCCGAAATACATGGAGCAAAACTGACAAGAATTGAAAGGAGAAATAGACAATTCAACAATAAAAACTGAATATGTTAATATTCCACTTCCAATAGAACAACTAGAGAGAACATCAACATAGAAATAGAAGACTTGAACACACTACAAACCAACTAGATCTAGTAAACATTTATATTGCGCTCTACCAAACAATATCAGAACACATTATTCTCAAGTGCACATGGAACATTTTCTGTTTTAGACTATATGTTAGGCCATAAAACAAGATGCAATCAGTTTAAAAGTACTAGAACCATACAAAGTGTGTTATCTAACCTCAATTGAATGAAATTAGAAATCGATAACAGAAGGGAATTTGGGAAATTCACAAATATGTTGAAATTAAATAACACACTCCTAAATAAACACTGGATCAAAGAAGAAATCACAAGGGAAATTAGAAAATATTTTGAAATTGGTGAAAATTTTGCACAATGTAAAAACAGCCTAAAGCAGTGTTCAGAGAGAAATTTATAACTGTAAAGCCTGTATTAAAAAGAAGAACCTGACCTTCCACCTTAAGAAACTAGGAAGAGAAGAGCAAACTAAGCCCAAAAGAAGCAGAAGGAAGAAAATAATCAATATTAGAGTGAAATTAAATAAAATAGAGAAACATTAAAGAAAATCAAATGATCTAAAAGTTGGTTCTTTGAAAAGATCAGTAAAACTGATCAACCTTTAGCTAGACTGACCAAGGGCTGTGGGGAACACAAAACACACACACACACACACACACACACACACAGCAAGAGAATAATCATATTACTAAAATCATGAAAGAGGGAACATCACTACTGACCTTACAGAAATAAATAGGATTATATAAATATAGAATTTATATATTTAAATTTGTTTAAATATATAAATATTATATATTTAATAAATATATATTACAATTATATATATTATAATTTATTTATTTAAATACAGATTAAATAAATACAGAAATAAATAGGATTATACAGGAAAACTATGAGCTGCAAATTATAGGTCAACAAATTATATAGCTTAGATGAAATGGAAAAATTACTAGTAACACACAAACTACTGAAACTGACTGAGGAAAAAAAAATTTTTATTGGACCTATAACAGAAGATTTAATTAGTAATTTTATAACTTCCCACAAGGAAAAACCCAGGTCCAGATGGTTTCACCATTGATTTTACCAGACAGTTGAAGAAGAATGAATACTAAATCTTCACAAAGTCTTGTAAAATACAGAAGAGGAGGTGACATTCAGTCAGGTCAGTATCACTATGCTACCAAAACCAAAGATCACAAGAAAAGAAAAGCAAAGACAAGTATTCTTTATGAATATAAACACAAAGATCTTCAACAAAATACTAGTAAACCAAATTAAAAAAACTTATAAATGGATTATCCACTATCTTTAAGTGGGATATATCCCAGGAATATAAAGTTGGCTTAACATCCAAAAATCAATCAATGTAATACACCATATCAATAGAATAAAGGACAAAAGCCACTTGATCATTTCGATAAATGCATAAACACATATAATTCATGCCAGAAATCCAAATTTGTCCTGATTTGCCAGTAACTAGTGCCTATAACTTACCCTGTAACTTTGGATAATTTAAAATCCTGACTAAGTATTTGAATTAGTTATAAACGTATACAGTGTTTGTTTCCATTTGGTTTTATATGTATGCCAACCTTAGGCTGTAGTTGTTATGTTCATCAGAACTCTTGTACTTTTACTGAATATGCCCAAACCAACTGATTATGTTTTTTCTCTAAAACCTTCTTTTGTTTTCCCTGCCTTGGCTTAGATCCTGTATTCGGGTTGTTGTTTATCTCTTCAACCTCATCTCGTATCTCTTTCCCCTTTACATCAGCCTTCTGCCAGTTCCTAGAACACTGCAACACTGCAAGATGTTTCCCCCTTAGAAGACTTTGCACTTTCTGTTTTTTTGTGGTTGTTTGTTTGTTTGTGGCCTGAAATATTCTCCAGCAAGCTCTGGCTTTTGCTTATTTTCCATTTTCCTGCTTAAAAGCCACCCCCTCAAAGGGGTTTTCTGTGATCACTGTATCTAATGAAACCCCTTCCCACTTCATAAACTCTGTTTTATTTTTTATAGCACTTATCACTGTATGATATTATCTTTATTTATTTACTTATATATTTTCTGTCTTTTTCCACTGGACTATAAGCTCAATGAAAGGATGGGACCTCAAATGTCTTATGATCTCTGTACATTAACTATCTAATATAATGTCTTAGTATTTGTTGAATGAGTGACTGACTTAATCAGTCAAGCAAGCTAGCAATCATTCTCTGACAGTATGAGTTAAAAGGGAATGCCGTCTCATTGGTTTATGGCAGGATTGATTTTTACTTCCCATATTCCTGGGGCTGGCACATACCAAGGCTCGAGTAACAGAAGGAGGCATTTGGCAAAGCAACTAAAGGCAAAGAGATGCTAGTGCCATCATTGCCAATACAATATATGTTGAGGGGGCCATTCTGGGAATGCTGTAGTTCTGATTGTCTGATATATAGCCTTTCTGCAATATCCATTTCCCAAGCCACTCTACCCCTGCTCCTCCATGAAAAAAAAATGAAACTGACGAGAAGGGGTAGGACTCTATGTGAGGGAATTTGAGGGCTTACAGGAGCCCAAAGGTCAGGGAGGAGGGAGAGAAGAAAGAGAAGACCTAAAGGGGAAGAGTTCTGTTCCCCAGTGGGTGAATGAATTCCATCATTAGCCAAGTACTTGCAAAAGTTACAAACTCTGTGTCATCTAGAATCCTTCCATAGACTTCCTCCTTTTCTTTCTTAACCATCATGAAAAGCCACCAGTTATATTCTGCCACTGAGATCTCCTCCCTATTCCACTTAATTCATCCCACTGTCTAATACTCTATATTGTGTCCTAAATGTCATTCACACCAAACATTGTGATGGCCTTTTAACTTCTGTCTTGGCTTTAGTTTCACTCTTTCTAACCAGGCATCCATACTGCAGGTTGAGCAATCTTTCCAAATTATACATCTGGCCATATCATCTCCCTATTTCAGGCATGTCCACAAGAACTTATAGCCTATGGACTAAAACCCTTATTTCATTTTTAAAAATTTAAGTATAGTTAATTTAAAATATTATATTAGTTTCAGGTGTACAACATAGTGATTCAATATTTTAATACATTATACTTCGTTTAAAGTTATTATAAATTATTGGCTATATTCCCTGTGCTGTACAGTATATCCCTTTATTTTACTTATTTTATACATAATATAGTTTGTGTCCCTTAATCCCCTACCCCAATCTTGCCCTCCCACAAGTCCCCTTTCCACTGGTAAGAACTAGTTTGTTCTCTATATCTGGGAGTCTGTTTCTGTTTTCTTATATTCATTAGTTTGTTGTAATTTTTAGATTCTGTATATAAGTGATAACATACAGTATGTGTCTTTCCTTGTCTGACTTATTTCACTGAGCGTAATACCCTTCAAGTCCATCCATGTTGCTGTTTCAAATATCAAAATTTCATTCTTTTTTATGGTTGAGTAGCATCCCATTTTACCCCTCCACACACACACACACAAACACACACAATATATTGTCTTTATCCATTCATCTGTTGATGGACACTTAGCTTGCTTCCATATCTTGGCTATTGCAAATAATGCTGCTTTGAACCTTGGGGTGCAGATAATCTTTGCAAATTAATAGTTTCATTTTATGCATATATACACCCAGGAGTAGAATTTCTGGATCATATGGTAGTTCTATTTTTAGTTTTTTGAGGAACCTCCATACTGTTTTCCATAGTGGCTGCACCAACTTACATTCCCACTAACATTGTACTAGTGTACTAGGTTTCCCTTTTCTTCATATCCTTGCCAAGTTTGTTATTTGTGGTCTTTTTGATGACAGCCATTATAATACATGTGAGGTGATATCTCATTGTGGTTTTGATTTACATTTCCATGATGGTTAGGAATATTGAGCATCTTTTCATGTGACTGTTGACCATCTGTATGTCTTTGGGAAAATGTCTGTTCAGGTCTTCTCCCTCTTTTTTAATCAAGTTTTTTGGGTTGTTTTTGATATTGAGTTATATGAACTGTTTATATATTTTGGATATTAACCCCTTATTGGATGTATCATTTGCAAATATTTTCTCCCATTCAGTAGGTTGTCTTTTTGTTTTGCTGATGGTTTCCTTTGCTGCACAAAAGCTTTTAAGTTTAGTTAGGTCCCATTTGTTTACTTATCCTTTTGTTTCCTTTACTTAAAGGGACAATCCAAAAATATACTGCTAACACTTATGTCAAAGAGTCCTCTGCCTATGTTTTCTTCTAGGAATTTTATGGTTTCCGGTCTTACATTTAGGTCTTTAATCCATTTTGAGTTTATTTTTGTATATGGTATGAGGGAGTGTTCCAATTTCATTCTTTGACATGTAGGTAGCTGTTTTCCCAGCAACATTTATTGAAGAGACTGTCTTTTCTCCATTGTATATTCTTGCCTCCTTTGTCATAGTTTAATTGGCCATAAGTATGTGGGTTTATTTCTGGGCTTTCTATCCTGTTCTATTGATCTATATTTCTGTTTTTGTGCCAGTACCATACTGTTTTGATTACTGTAGCTTTGTAATACAGTCTGAAGTCAGGGATCATGACTTCCAGCTTTGTTCTTTTTCCTCAAGATTGCTTTGGCTCTTTGGGCTCTTTTGCACTCCCATACAAATTTTAGGATTATTTGTGCTAGTTCTGTGAAAAATGTCATGGATATTTTGATAGGGGTTATATTAAATCTGTGGATTGCTTTGAGTAGTATGGACATTTTAACAAATTATACAATTTAACTATTTTAATTCTTCCAATCTGTAAACATGGGATATCTTTCCATTTGTTTGTATCATCTTCCATTTCCTTCATCAATGACTTACAGTTTTCAGAATATAGGTCCTTTGCTTCCTTGGTTAAATTTATCCCTTCTTATTTTATTCTTTCTAATACAATTGTAAATGGGATCATTTTCTTGTTTCCTTTTTCTGATAGTTTATTATTAGTGTATAGAACAGCAACAGATTTCTGTATATTAATCTTGAATCCTACAACTTTACTGAATTAATTTATTAATTCTAATAGTTTTTTGGTGGAGACTTTAGCATTTTCTATGTATAGTGTCATGTCATCTGCAAAGAGTGACTGTTTTACCTCTTTCCTTCTAATATGGATGCCTTTTTTTTTTCTTGCTTTATTGCTGTGGCTAGGACTTCCAATACTATGTTAAACAGAAATGGCAAGAGTGGGCATCCTTGTCTTGTTCCTGATTTTAGAGGAAAAGCTTTCAGCTTTTCACCATTGAAAACACAACGTTAGCTGTGGGTTTGTCATAGTTGGCCTTTATTATTTTGAGATATGTTCCCTCTATGCCCACTTTCTGGAGAGTTTTTATTATAAATGGATGTTGAATTTTGTAAAATGCTTTTTCTGCATCTATTGAGATGATCATGTGGTTTTTGTCTTTCCTTTTGTTAATATGGTATACCATGCTGATTGATTTGTGGATATTGAACCATTATTGGATCCTAGAATAATTTCCACTTGATCATGGTATATAATTCGTTTTATATATTGTTGGATTTGGTTTGCTAGTATTTTCTTCAGGATTTGTGCATCTATATTCATCAGAGATATTGGCCTGTAATTTTCTTTTCTTGTATTGTCTTTGGTTGGGTATAATGGTAATAATGGCCTCATAGAATGAATTTGGGGATGTTCCCTCCTCTTCAATGTTCTGGAATAGTTTGAGAAGGATAGGTATTAATTCTTCTTTGTATACTTAGTAGAATTCCTCTGTGAAGCTGTCTAGTCCTGGACTTTTGTTTTTTGGGAGTTTTTTGATTACTAGTTCAATTTCACTACTAGTGATCAGTCTGTTCAAATCATCTAGTTCTTTCTGACTCCATTGTGGAAGAGTGTATGTTTCTAGGAATTTATCCATTTCTTCTAGGTTGTCCAATTTTTTGGCATATATTCATAGTATTCTCTTATGATTTTTTTGTATCTCTGTAATATTCATTGTAATTTCTCCTCTTTCATTTCTTATTTTGTTTATTTGCATCCTCTCTCTTTTTTTTCTTAATAAGCATAGCTTAAAGTCTTGTCAATTTTATTTATCTTTTCAAAAACCCAGCTCTTGGTTTCATTGATCTTTTCTATTGTTGTGGGTGGTTTTTCTTTTTGATCTCTACTTCATTTTTTCCCCCCTGATCTTTATAATTTCCTTCCTTCTGCTGACTCTGGACTTTCTTTGTTCTTCTTTTTCTAATTCCTTTAGATGGTAGGTTAGGTTGTTTATTTGAGATTTTTCTTTTTTCCTGACATAAGCTTGTATTGCCATTAACTTCCCTCTTAGAACTGCATTTGCTGCATCCCATAGCTTTTTGAATGTTGTGCTTTCATTTCATTTGTTTCAAGGTATTTTCTGATTTCCTCTCTGATTTTTTTCGTTAGCCCATTGGTTTTTTAGTAGCATGATGTTTAGCGTCTACGTGTTTGTGTTTTCTCCATTTTTCTTCCTATAATTGATTTCTAGTTTCATATTTTGTGGTCAGAAAAGATGCTTGATATAATATCGATCTTCTTAAATTTATTGAGACTTGCTTTGTGGCCAGAATGTGATCTATCCTGGAGAACTTCCATGTGCACAGAAAAGAATGTATATTTGGATGTTTCTGGACAGAATGTCCTTTAAATATCTATTAAGTCCAATGGGTCTAATGTGTCATTTAAGGCCATAAAACCCTTATTTCTTGGTGTGGGCAATTAAGATATTTTATAATATAACCTCAGCTTCCTTTTAGCCTGTAAGTCCAGGGATACCATTAATTCCCTTAACACTCCATGCTCTCCTATGGATTTTTGGCTTTGCTGTGTTGTTCTTTGGCTAGGGAAGTCCTTCTATCACCTACTAAATGTGACCTCATCTTCTGAGTATCACCCAGTTTATGAATCCTTCTCTAACACTACACTCTAAACAGAATCAATAGAGCCTCCTTCTGGTTTCACTTAACACTTGTTTTTGTTTCATTAGTGTGCATACATCTAATGTTTAGGCTTGTGCTATAGCTATTGTGCAATGTCTGTCACCATCAATAGATTGTGGGCATACTGGTGGTGCTCACTGTGCCTTATTAACCTTTTTTATAAATATGGGGTCAGGCTGTGAGCAGACAATCAAGTAGTTTTCAATTTGTTTTTTGAATATATTTCTCCCTCTTCCTTCTCTTCCTTTAGGAGTTTTTGCCTTTCCTGATTTGACCTCCAACAAATGAGAAGAAAATCTTTTTTCCTCCTTTTGATTATTATCAAAGAAATGAAACCATTGCTTTTTGCATAAAACAAGTTGCCACTCTGGGCCCAGTGAAGTTTCTAAGGAAATGGTAGCTGCACAATTTATTGTCACATCTGTACTAGAACATGCTAGGATTCTTAGGGCTAATATTCAGGATTGTATGCTCAAGGTACTCAGTTTAAGTTAAGAGATTCAGCAAGAAATTCCTTTTCTTTCCTGGGGGTGGATAATATCTTCCATCACCTACCCCTTCACAGAACAGACCTGTTCTAATTTCCATTGTCAAACTCTTGGGTATATTGGGCAGAACACTGCTTTGTCCTTTAACCATAGGGAGTTACAACCACTTGAATGGCAAAGATAAGAAGACATATACAGAAACAAGAAGAACTACAATCCTGCAGCCTGTGGAACAAAAACCATATTCACAGAAAGATAGAGAAGATGAAAAGGCAGAGGGCTACATAACAGATGAAGGAACAAGAGAAAACCCCAGAAAAACAACTAAATGAAGTGGAGATAGGCAACCTTCCAGAAAAAGAATGCAGAATAATGATAGTGAAGATAATCCAGGACCTCAAAAAATGAATGGAGGAAAAGATTGAGAAGATGTAAGAAATGTTTAACAAAGACCTAGAAGAATTAAAGAACAAACAAACAGCGATGAACAATACAATAACTGAAATGAAAACTACACTAGAAGGAATCAATAGCAGAATGACTGAGGCAGAAGAACAGATAAGTGACCCGGAAGACAGAATGGTGGAATTCACTGCTGTGGAACAGAATAAAGAAAAAAGAATGAAAAGAAATGAAGACAGCCTAAGAGACCTCTGGGACACCATTAAACATAACAACATTCACATTATAGGGGTACCAGAAGGAGAAGAGAGAGAGAAAGGACCTGAGAAAATATTTGAAGAGATTATAGTCAAAAATTTCCCTAACATGGGAAAGGAAATAGCCACCCAAGTCCAGGAAACGCAGCGAGTCCCATTCAGGATAAACCCAAGGAGAAACATGCCGAGACACATAGTAATCAAACTGGCAAAAATAAAAATTATTGAAAGCAGCCAGGGAAAAATGACAACATACAAGGGAATTCCCATAAGGTTAACAGCAGATTTCTCAGCAGAAACTCTACAAGCCAGAAGGGAGTGGCATGATATACTTAAAGTGATGAAAAGGAAGAACCTACAACCAAGATTACTCTAGCCAGCAAGGATCTCATTCAGATTCAATGGAGAAATCAAAAGCTTTACAGACAAGCAAAAGCTAAGAGAATTCAGCACCACCAAACCAGCTCTACCACAAATGCTAAAGGAATGTCTCTAAGTGGGAAACATAAGAGAAGAAAAGAACCTACAAAAACAAACCTCCCAAAATTAAGAAAATGGTCATAGGAATATACATATCGATAATTACCTTAAATGTGAAAGGATTAAATGCTCCAATGAAAAGACACAGGCTTGCTGAATGGAAACAAAACCAAGACCCATAAATATGCTGTCTACAAGAGAGCCACTTCAGACCTAGGGACACATACAGACTGAAAGTGAGGGGATGGAAAAAGATATTCTATGCAAATGGAAATCAAAAGAAAGCTGTAGTAGCAATACTCATATCGGATAAAATAGACTTTAAAATAAAGAATGTTGCAAGAGACAAGGAAAGACACTACATAATAATCAAGAGATCAATCCAAGAAGAAGATATAACAATTATAAATATATATGCACCCAACATAGGAGCACCTCAATATATAAGGCAACTGCTAACAGCTGTAAAAGAGGAAATCAACAGTAACACAATAATAGTGGGGGACTTTAACACCTCACTTACACCAATGGACAGATCAACCAAAATGAAAATAAATAAGGAAACAGAAGCTTTAAATGACACGATAGACCAGATAGATTTAATTGATATTTACAGGACATTCCATCCAAAAACAGCAGATGACACTTTCTTCTCAAGTGCGCATGGAACATTCTCCAGGATAGATCACATCTTGGGTCACAAATCAAGCCTCAGTAAATTGAAGAAAATTGAAAACATATCAAGCATCTTTTCTGACCACAACACTATGAGATTAGAAATGAAGTACAGGGAAAAAAACGTAAAAAACACAAACACATGGAAGCTAAACAATACATTACTAAATAAGCAAGAGATCACTGAAGAAATCAAAGAGGAAATCAAAAAATACCTAGAGACAAATAACAATGAAAACATGACAATGCAAAAGGGAAGTTTATAGCTATAGAAGCCTACCTCAAGAAACAAGAAAAATCTCAAATAAACAATCTCACCTTACACCTAAAGGAACTAGAGAAAGAAGAACAACCAAAACCCAAAATTAGCAGAAGGAAAGAAATCATAAAGATCAGAGCAGAAATAAATGAAATACAAACAAATAATAGCAAAGATCAATAAAACTAAAAGCTGGTTCTTTGAGAAGATAAACAAAATTGATAAACCATTAGCCAGACTCATCAAGAAAAAGAGGGAGAGGACTCAAATCAATAAAATTAGAAATGAAAACAGGGAAGTTACAACAGACACCGCAGAAATACAAAGCATCCTAAGGGACTACTACAAGCAACTCTATGCCAATAAAATGGACAACCTGGAAGAAATGGAAAAATTCTTAGAAAGGTATAACCTTCCAAGCCTGAACCAGGAAGAAATAGAAAATATGAACAGACCAATCACATGTAATTAAATTGAAACTGTGATTAAATATCTTCCAACAAGCAAAAGTCCAGGACCAGATGGCTTCAAAGGTAAATTCTATCAAACATTTAGAGAAGAGCTAACACCCATCCTTCTCAAACTCTTCCAAAAAATTTCAGAGGAAGGAACACTCCCAAACTCATTCTATGAGGCCACCATCACCCTGATACCAATACCAGACAAAGATACTTCAAAAAAAGAAAATTATAGACCAATATCACTGATGAATATAGATGCAAAAATCCTCAACAAAATACTAGCAAACAGAATCCAACAACACATTAAAAGGATCATGCACCATGATCAAGTGGGATTTATCCCAGGGATGCAAGGATTCTTCAATATATGAAAATCAGTCAATGTGATACACCATATTAACAAATTGAAGAATAAAAACCATATGATCATCTCAATAGATGCAGAAAAAGCTTTTGAAAAAATTCAACACCCATTTAAGAAAAAAACCCTCCAGAAAGTGGGCATAGAGGGAACCTACCTCAACATAATAAAGGCCATATATGACAAACCCACAGCAAACATCATTCTCAATGGTGAAAAACTGAAAGCATTTCCTCTAAGATCAGGAACAAGACAAGGATGTCCACTCTCAACAGTATTATTCAACATAGTTTTGGAAGTCCTGGCCACGGCAATCAGAGAAGAAAAAGAAATAAAAGGAATCCAAATTGGAAAAGAAGAAGTAAAACTGTCACTGTTTGCAGATGACATGATAGTATACATAGAGAATCCTAAAAATGCCACCAGAAAACTACTAGAGCTAATAAATGAATTTGGTAAGTTGCAGGATACAAAATTAATGCACAGAACTCTCTTGAATTCCTAAACACTAATGATGAGAAATCTGAAGGAGAAATTAAGGAAACACTCCCATTTACCATTGCAACAAAAAGAATAAAATATCTAGGAATAAACCTACCTAGGGAGACAAAAGACCTGTATGCAGAAAACTATAAGACACTGATGAAAGAAATTAAAGATTATACCAACAGATGAAGAGATATACCATGTTCTTGGGTTGGAAGAATCAATATTGTGGAAATGACTATACTACCCAAAGCAATCTACAGATTCAATGCAATCCCTATCAAATTGCCAATGGCATTTTTTATGGGACTAGAAGAAAAAGTCTTAAAATTTATATGGAGACACAAAAGACCCCAAATAGCCAAAGCAGTCTTGAGGGAAAAACACGGAGCTGGAGGAATCAGACTCCCTGACTTCAGACTATACTGCAAAGCTACAGTAATCAAGACAGTATGGTACTGGCACAAAAACAGAAACATAGATCAATGGAAAAAGATAGGAAGCCCAGAGATAAACCCATGCACATATGGTCAACTAATCTATGACAAAGGAGGCAAGGATGTACAATGGAGAAAAGACAGTCTCTTCAATAAGTGGTGCTGGGAAAACTGGACAGCTATGTATAAAAGAATGAAATTAGTACACTCCCTAACACCATACACAAAAGTAAACTCAAAATGGATTAGAGACTTAAAAGTAAGACCAAACACTATAAAACTCTTAGAGGAAAACATAGGAAGAACACTCTTTGACATAAATCACAAGATGTTTTTTGATCCACCTCCTAGAGTAATGGAAATAAAAACAAAAATAAACAAATAGGACCTAATGAAACTTAAATGTTTCTGCACAGCAAAGGAAACCATAAATAAAACGAAAAGACAACCCTCAGAACGGGAGAAAATATTTGCAAACGAAGCAACTGACAAAGGATTAATCTCCAAAACATATAAACAGCTCCTGCAGCTCAATATTAAAGAAACAAACAGCCCAGTCCACAAATGGGCAGAAGACCTAAATAGACATTTCTCCAAAGAAGACATACAGATGGCCAAGAAGCACATGAAAAGATGCTCAACATCACTAATTATTAGAGAAATGCAAATCAAAACTACAATGAGGTATCACCTCTCCCCAGTTAGAATGGGCATCATCAGAAAATCTATAAACAACAAATGGTGGAGAGGGTGCAGAGAAGAGGGAATCCTCTTGCACTGTTGGTTGGGATGTAAATTGATACAACCACTATGGAGAACAGTATGGAGGTTCCTAAAAAACTAAAAATAGAATTACCATATGATCCAGCAATCCCACTACTGGGTATATACCCAGAGAAAACCATAATTCCAAAAGACACATGCACCCCAATGTTCATTGCAGCACTATTTACAATAGCCAGGTCATGGAAATAACCTAAATGCCCATTGACAGATGAATGGATAAAGAAGATGTGGTACATATATACAATGGAGTATTACTCAGCCATAAAAAGGAATGAAGTTGTGCCATTAGCAGAGATGTGGATGGACATAGAGACTGTTGTACAGAGTGAAGTAAGTCAGAAAGAGAAAAACAAATATTGTATATTAACACATGTATGTGGAACCTAGAACTATGGTACAGATGAACCGGTTTTCAGGGCAAACATTGAGACACAGATGTAGAGAACAAATGTATGGACACCATGGGGGGAAGGCAGCCGGGGGGTGGGGATGGTGGTGTGATGAATTGGGCAATTGGGATTGACATGTGTACACTGATGTGTATAAAATTGATGACTAATAAGAACCTGCTCTATAAAAAAATAAAAAATAATAATAAAAAAATAAAAATAAAAGAAGACATATACAGGTAATTATATGTTTAGGCATAGTAGAACCCAAACATATATATTAAGGTTAGAAGGCACTGGGGAAAATGAGAGGACAAGGACCTTGTGAAATCACATATTATTAATAGCCTTGTGATAGTCCTCACTTAATAGTCTTAGTATAAGTTGTAGGTAAGTGTGTGAGAAGAGTCCTGAGGAGATGATATCCCTTTCTTCTTGGTGATCATAGTTTAAAGATCTCAATTCTAGTTGGGAGCCCTAGATACCCCATAGGCAGCAGAGGATGCTTTGTTTCCAAAACTGAATCACAAAAGACCACAGCCATCCATAGGGGAAAACCTCTAGACAAGAGGTTACAAGTTGGTGGTTTGCAGATGTCATTTATTTGATCTATACAGTGTTAATAACCTTCAAAATTATCCTCCAAGATTTGAAATTTAGGAGATGTCATACAGAATTCCAGATTTGTTTATTATTTTATGAAATCAGAAGATTGTACAACATTGGACTCAAATCCCCACATGGCCACAAACAGCTGGGGCTGAGTAGTGGCTGTCCCTTGTATGTGGGCACTTTCTGCTCTCTCCCTGAAAACAGGGTCTAATGTCAGTTGCCATTAATCAACTCACTTAATTGATAGATTTAAGAGCTCCTAGGTGAATTAAGAGGAAAGTGACATAGTTCTTGTACCCATAGCTGTAAAAATTTAAAATAAATAAATTAAAGATAGACTGAAAGGACTATTTCAAAAAAGATGTCAAGTTTGCATTTCCTAATAAAAATGAATACTATTTATACACTGTTTCTATGCATACACAGTATGCTTTTTTTGAAAAATAAAACTTCAGATATCAACATTATGCAATCCATTATAAGAACCATAATTGATATATTAAAAAAGATGTACAATGAAAATCTTAATTTTATTAAACAGACTGAAAGTTCGACAGGTTTTGTATTTGAATATATACATTAAGTGTTGCTGCTGGGAAAAGCAGTTATGCATTAATTAAGCAATAAACCTTCACAGGCATCAAAATATTTTATAGACACAAGATTTATAAAAATGTCTTCAACTGCAGTAGAAATTATACATTGAACCAGAAGTATTTTTGTCAGTGAGTTGAAGAAATGACTGAGACCATATACAGGGCATATTATGTTTAAAAGTTAGATTTCCTGTGGCATTTTCTTTTGTCACTTATGATAGTTATGTGTATTTTCTCATAATTTCAATGAGAATTTTGATGTGAATGAACAACTTTTGGGCATGTTGCCCATTATAAGCAAATCAGAAAATGATTTACTTGAATATATTGAAAAAAGTCCTAAAAAATGTAACATAAGCAGATCACAATTAATATATGTAAGTGTTAATGTCAGACTTTTATGAAATACATATCTAGCCTTGCAAAGTTTTGTAGGGATACAGAATTTATGTTCGTTCATTGGTAGATTGACTAGCAATTATTTGCTTTGTGGTAAAAGGTTTAAGTAGAGCATATTATGGACATAATAGCTGCCACCATGAGCTGGAGACCTCCCAATGATTTGAACAATAAACAGCTCAAAAATGAATGAAGAGGGTGAGCAGTATGGTTGTCAGCTTCCCTATGAGCCTAGATATCTGAGTTAGGGCAAAGTGCTCACCCCAAATATAAAACCCACTGTGCAAAGAGTTAATCTGTGTCTGGAAAGAAAGCAACTCTATTCTTTTAAGATACTGACTAAAACTAAATAACCTTACTCCTCATTCCCTCACCATTTCCTTACCCATACCCCTGTTAAAATTAATCTGTACTAAATTCTGTACTCGACATTGGAATTCCAAATACAAGACCTGACATTAACACCCTGATGCAGAGGAAATGGTGGCAGGTTTCTGGTTTGCAAAATTAAAGTGGTAATACATTTCAAAATAAAATTGTAATCATTAATTATTGCTTTTTATAATTTGTAATTTTTCATTTTTAATTTAAAATATCCCCAGTATGATATTTTACATTATTTCATATGTTCACCCCATAATTAGTTAAAGAAAATTTTATTACATTTCTAGTAGTTTATTTTTCCTACAACTAGCCTGATTTGGTCATTTAAGATACCTCTCTAGCTCCTGTGGGCATTTGAATTTGTGACATCTGCATTAGGTAATATTTTAACCATTCCTCCACTTGCCCCTACTCTGTATCCTCCAAGAGAAGGAAAAGTTTAACAATTTATTGGCAGTCCAGAAGACTGTGAGTCATTGAAGCAAGAGACCACTTTGGGTTTATTTCTGTGTGTCCAGCATAAACTGTTAGTAATTGTTCAACAAGTACTTAATACATGCATGGATAAATGTGCTTCAGTTGAAGATATACCACATACCTAAAACTCTTTTGGGATGGAAGTTGTATTTCAATCTCATGCAAGTTTAGTATCAAAGATAATCATTTTCCTTTCCCTTCACTTCTCCTTCTTGACTTTTTTCTGCCTTAGATGCCTATACAACAGCCGAAGTAGTTTACTCTTGGACTCTTGGGAAGAACAAATCTGTGGAAGTGGCACAGGATGGCTCTCGACTGAATCAGTATGACCTGCTGGGCCATGTTGTTGGGACAGAAATAATCCGGTCTAGTACAGGTATTTCTTTATTTTATTTAGCAAGCATTTTTGTAACCTGTACCACATACCAGTCACTGTTTTAAGTGCTTATAATAACTTATGTTAATAAAGCAGTCTTGTGAGGTAGGTACTATTATCTTAAGGAAACTGAGGCATACAGATGTTTAGTAATTTGTTCCATGTCAGTTATGTACTGTCAGAGCCAAGATCTGAACCCAGGCAGATTGGCTTCCAAGATCATGCTTTTAACCATGATCCCCTGCTGTCTATTCATGAGTTAGGTCGAGGTCATTAGGGCTGGACTGTGGTAGAAGAGAAAGCAGAAGGAAGCCATGATAGTGGGAGAGCTAAACTTTGATCCTAAAGTTTTCATGAAGATATTTGCTTAACTTCGCCAGTACAGAGGTGGCAATGTAATAACCCCAGGAGAGTCCAGAACACAGCCAGGAGGTCCAGGAATGAGCCATGGAATTATTTTCTTAAGTGAATCACCCATTTCAGAAACAAGTGTGTCTGGCAAACATTGCCAGGTCCTCTCAATGGCTCTTCCTTGGATATTGATAAATGGTACTTAGAGGCTTGTTCTGTAGCCTTAAGTCCTATCTATTTGAAACTGACCAGTTGTAGGGGCCTGAGGAAGGACGCACCCTGAATCCCAACTAACTTTAGGGTATTTGACAAAATGGAGTATATCTTAGGGGCCCACATATCTTACAATATTTTTTGCCATGAAAGGGTGGGAACTTTCAACACTTGTCTCCATGGAAGATCTCTGAATCCACAATTATAAATGAAGTAGGGTACTCTTGTCCTTTTTTTCATTAGCTGGACACTGCTGTTCCCTCTCATAGTGTTACGGTATGTCTGTGGTCTGTTCTCCCTCCATCCTAGGACCAGGGGCTAGAAACAAAAAAGCAGCATTTGAAATGGAGTTAAAGGACAACAGGATTTAGAGATTTGGAACTTGGTGTGGGGAAAGGCTATTCTTGAGAATGGCAATACGGAGGTTCAAAAGGCCAGAGGTTTGTGAGAACATGATCTCTTGGAGAAGGTCAGCTGATCTGTGGGGGTGAGGGGAAAGTACCCACCTGGCCAGTTCTGCTCTCCCCAAGCAGTTAGAGGGAGGAGGACCTTTAGTGCCTGCATGTACAAAGTGTATTTTTACTGTCCTACTGTGACCCTTGCATTTTTGAGCAGAAGCCACCTCCTGCTGTGGGGTGCCGCTGCTGCTGCAAATGACCTCCCATCTGAGATCAGACCCTCCCCTCCCTCCCACCCCAGCCTGTGAGCAAAGAGTACCCAGCATAGCAAGGCGGACCCCTAGAGACCAAGGGTAACCCAGGGGCCCTGGAGGTCCACTCCATAGAAGGGAGAGAATTCCTGGGGCTATAGCATCTGTTCACTCTCCTGACTTCCCCATCCCTCCTTAGCACTGCTCACCTGGTATCAACTTTTGAGACCCAACATTAGCGATTCAAGCAGCCCCATTTCATTTGGTTGAGCCACTGTTTGTTTAGTCTTTATCGCACATTCATGATAGAAAAATTAGAAATATCAGAGGAACAAAAAAAGTAAATTAAAATATTCTTTAATTCCACCATCTAGAAAAAAACTTTTTAGAAGAATTTCGTGCATTAACTGATTATTATACATTTTGGTGTGTAACATTTAAGAAGGTTCTCTTTGCACTTTTAATATAAATATGTTTTTATATAAATGGGGCCATAATATTGATACTGTTTTATAAGCTATTTTTTATGTAATTTTATATTGGAAGCAGGTTTTCTTGCCACTAAGTGTACAGGATCCAAATAAAATGTACACACAAGCTAGTGATATATTTTTATTATTAATTTATTTATTTATTTTTGCTGTGTTGGGTCTTTGTTTCTGTGCGAGGGCTTTCTCTAGTTGTGGAAAGTGGGGGCCACTCTTCATCGCGGTGCATGGGCCTCTCACTATCGCAGCCTCTCTTGTTGCAGAGCACAGGCTCCAGACGTGCAGGCTCAGTAGTTGTGGCTCACGGGCCTAGTTGCTCCGCAGCATGTGGGATCCTCCCAGACCAGGGCTCAAACCCGTTTCCCCTGCATTAGCAGGCAGATTCTCAACCACCTGTGCCACCAGGGAAGCCCAGTGATATATTTTTATTCAGATATAATTGACATTAGTTTCAGGTGTACAACATTATGATTCAATATTTGTATGTATTGTGAAATGATCACCACAGGAAGTCTAGTTAACGTCCATCACTATACATAGTTATAGAATTTTTTTCTTGTGATGAAAACTTTTAAGATCTACTCTTAACAGCTTTCAAATGTGCAGTATAGTATTCTAACTATAGTCACCATGTTGTACATAACACCCCAAGGACTTATTTACTTTACAACTGGAGGTTTGTACCTTCTGATTCCTTTCACTCATTTCACCTAACACCTACCCTTGGCTTCTGGCAACCAGTAATCTATTCTTTGTATCTATGCGCTTGGTTTTTTGTTCATTTTTGGATGATCATTGTTGTTTTTTGGATTCCACATGTAAGTGAGATACAATATTTGTCTTGCTCTATCTGACTTATTTCACTTAGCATAATGTCCCCAAGGTCCATCCCTGTTGTTGCAAATGGCAAAAATTCTTTCTTTTTATGGTTGAATAATATTCCATTGTATCTATATATACCACATCTTCTTTATCCATTCATCCATGCAGAGATACTTTGGTTGTTTCCATGTCTTGGCTATTGTAAATAATGCTGCAGTGAAGATGGAGGTGTATATATCTTTTTAAGCCAGGGTTCTCATTTTCTTCAGATAGATAAATACCCATAAGTGGAATTGCTGGATCGTATAGTAGTTCCATTTTTATTTTTTTAAAAATATTTATTTATTTATTTATTTATTTGGCTGCACCTGGTCTTAGTTGTGGCATGCAGGATATTTTAGTTGCAGCACGTGAACTCTTAGTTTTCTTGTTTGTTTGTTTTTGGGTTTTTTTTTGTGGTACACGGGCCTCTCACTGCTGTGGCCTCTCCCATTGCGGAGCACAGGCTCTGGACACGCAGGCCCAGTGGCCATGGCTCACGGGCCCAGCCGCTCCGCGGCATGTGGGATCTTCCCGGACGGGGGCACAAACCCGTGTCCCCTGCATTGGCAGGCGGACTCTCAACCACTGCGCCACAAGGGAAGCCCACAAACTCTTAGTTTTGACATGTGGGATCTAGTTCCCTGACCAGGGATTGAAACCGGGCCCCCTGAATTGGGAGCGTGGAGTCTTAGCCACTGGACCACCAGGGAGGTCCCCCATTTTTTATTTTTTGAGGAAACTCCATACCGTTTTCCATAGTAGTTGCACCAGTATACATTCCCACCAAGAGTACATGAGGGTTTCCATTTCCACACACCCTCACCAACATTTGTTTTCTGTTGTTAGTTCTAAGTAGTTAGTAATAATATTTTAACAATTAGAATGGGCATATATTAATTATTACCTGTTTTAGTTTTACTCTAAATTTAAAAAGAAAATTAAAAGGCCATCATCTGAGGCTACAGCCAGCCTTCTTGACAATGATAAGTGTTGCTATCAGTGGGAAGCATAGCACTTCATTGTGAAACTCAATATCTTCATCTTACTGGATCATAATCCATTTAACCAATTACCTATGATTATTTTCTGTTTTAATGCTATAAAGAACACTGCAAAGACCTTCTTTTTCCATATAACATTTTGTTCCTATGTAATTACCTGCCTAGGATAAAAACAAAATATTGAGATTGCTCTTTCAGAAAGTAGGCACATTTAAAAATTTTTAAATACATATTGACAAATTGCCATTCTAAAAGGTGAAACAATTCACACTCTCATTATCAGTGTATGAGCATGCCAGTTTCCCTTCACTCTTGGCAATGCAGATGTTATGGATTGAATTATGTCTCCCCAAAAGATATGTTGAAATCCTGCCCCCTAGTGCCTCAGAATGTGATCTTATTTGAAAATAGAGTTATTGCAGATATTAGATTATAATAGCAAATTAGTTTTGAAAACATGATACAGTGTATATCAGTAAACTATGCAGGTGTAAGAAGGAATGAGGAAGTTCAATGGGAATATCTGCAGGATATACTGTTGAGTGAAAATAGCAAATACAAAACCACCAAAGACTATAAGGATATATATTAGTATAGGAATAGTATTTCTAGAATATACACAAGAAGCTGTTAATTGTAGTTAAAGGAAGGAGAAATGAAATGAAGGAGGTAGACTTTTTGCTGTATATTATTTGACACCCTTTGGTTTAGAAACCATATAAATATTACCTCACATAAATGTATATTGTTTTCATGTGACTATAAATCATGGGCATTCCTTTCTGAATTCTGATATGCTCCTCTATGTGGGGTCCAACATACTAATGGGAAGTTGGGCCAGAGAAAATCCCACAATCTGTGGGTGTTCTGTTTTGTATGAGTGGTTTTCTCTCTGAAAGCTGTCAGTCCTCAGCATGAAGTAGTTCTAAGCAGAGAGCTCCTGCTCTTTGCTCCAGATTCAAACATGTGTTAAATAAATGAATGAAATTTCTCTAAATTGGTGGCTAGTTCTTCACACTGTTCCCTACTTCAGCACTGACTCCATTTTCCCTTATTTGCAATATTTACATTAATTTTCTAAGAGGAGCCTGATTTTATTTTTGCACCTTTCCTAGAAATTTGACCATTTGTTAGAAAAACTCTCATTACTGTCATTGTGTATGTTATTTGTTTAGACTTGGAACATAGGTAAGTGAAGACGAATCAGAAAATAAGAGCAGCGTGGCGGGTGTGTTTTGACCTACCTGCAGATGCCATTCTGTGGGCGGGGGGGTGCGCCAAAACCCCATGGCTGCATAGCCAGAGCAGCAGTTGACCCCTGAGGTCACCATTTTGGTGTAGTGAGGCAACAGCCACCAAGGGACGTGGCCCTATTGCGTGGCTCACTGCCACCGGAAGAGGGCTCTGCTGGAGTTCTGCAGTTGGCTTGAGCTCCGCTGTTGGGCGGGGCTTTTGTATCTACTCCTCTGTATGCCAGAGCTGTGGGCTGCTCTCAGAGGTTGGGTTCCCTTGCAGTTGAATTTAGACTGCTGACTGTACTTTTGATCAGGTGATGATGCTGGCAGGGGACCTGACACCACCTCCAGGATTCGCACAATGTTGGCTATAAGGTATGCCATATTCCTTTGTGCTAGCTGACCCCAAATTATCTGGCCCTGCCAATTCCCAGAGCGTTCCCCATGAGGCAAAGCAGAAGTGGGCCTCCAGAGGAATGCCCAGGAAACCTGGATATCTGCCTTGGGTTCTCATTTCCCCACTGGAGAAACCATAGACTCAGAGGTACCATCTAGGTGCTGCACTGAGCTGGCCTGGGGGAAGGAAGAAGGTGACAAATTGATACCACTTCTGTTATCCTTCTAATGTCACTTTTCCTGGTTTTCATGCCCCAGATGGGTGCTGCTTCAGCTTTACTTCTTAGATCTGGGATTTTCACAAAGATGTTCTCTTCCGTGGGTAGCTGCTAAACCATATTTTTGTGACAGGGTACTAGAGCTGGGGCTGTCCTATTCCACCACCTTGCTGATCTTACATCACTCTCTTTGCTTCTTTGGAAGAGAAACAACAAGATAGAAATTGAAGGAAAGAAGGATAGAAAAGGAGAGGCTTAAGAAAATATATTCAGTTATTTAAAACAATGGCTAATTTGATAAGCTCTTGAAAAGTCCACTTGCTTTCCTTTCAGATCTAAAGAATATAACTTATATAAAATATATAATAAATATTCATAAATATTAAATATTTTACATGATCAGATATAGGATTAATAGACAGGAAGGAATTCAGGGGTGTGAGACTAATATGCGGAAGGGGAGGAAATTCCCCAAGCTAATCAAAGTCCAACTGTTGTTAAAAATAAATCTTCAGTGCCTCCTCAGCTGAGAAGAAGAGTGAACAGAAGGACAGGGAAAGAAAGCAGTTGAAATGTACACAGATAGGAGAGAGGGGGAAAAGGAGGAGAGAGGGGGAGGGGGTGGGGAACAAAGAAATAAAAGGATTGAAAAAGTGGCAGAGAGAAAAAAAAGCAATCCCAATGTTGTAATGAAGAAATTCTATAATTTTGTATGATAGTTCTTTGCTAAATTAAAACTAAGCCTACTTGTATTTTTCATGTTCACATAAACATGCTAGAATGTGAATACACACACAATATGGATTGTATATTGAGCTTTGGCTAACCAGATGGTGCTTCCTAGGCTTAGGTACAAGGGAGTGGGTGAGGTAGGAAAGTGGGAAATTGACTCATTTGGGAGACATACTAAAACCAAATGGGGGCAGAGAGAGAGAGAGAGAGAGAGAGAGAGAGAGAGAGAGAGAGGTGAAAAATAAGAAGCTCTAACAAGAAAGGTAGTAGAGCAATCAGATTGCATGGACCTTTGGAGACTCTTTGGGGAAATTTGCCTTTTACTCTTTGAGAGATGGGAAACTATTGGGGAGTCTTAAGCAAAAGAAAGACTGAATCTGACTTTTATTATAATAGACTCATTTTGGCTGGTATGCTAAGAATGCATTGAAGGGGTCAAGTACAGAGGCAAAGCACGTTACGAAGCTATTACAGTACTCTAAGTAAGAGATGATGGTAGCTTAGTCCAAAGCGGTAACAGCAGAAGTGGTGAGAAATGCTCAAATTATAAATATATTTTGAAGAACTGTCAATGTGTCTGCATCCGTGTCTGCATTTGTGTATGCACACATGGAAACATGCACGAGGGAGGGAGAGGGAGCGGTCAGTGATGTTAAAGATTTTGAAGAATTTTGAGTTGTGCTCCTGAGAGCTACCATTTACTGAGATAGGAAAATCTGTTGGAAGGGATAGTTTGGAGGGGTTAGGAAATGGAGACAGTAAGAGCTAAGATTTGGACATGTTAGGTCAAGATACCTATTAGATCCCCAAGTGGTGATATCTGATGGGTAATGGAATATATAGGTGTAGAGCATTATAGGGAACCCTAGGTTTGCCATATCAAAGTACCATAAACTGAATGGCTTAAAACAACAGAGATTTATGTCTCCTAGTTCTGGAGGCTAGAAGTCTGAAGCCAAGGTGCTGGCTGGGTTGGTTCCTTCTGGAGGCTCCTTTTATACAGAAGAGGGGGAGGGGGAGAGTCCACTGTAGTGCTGACCAATGACTGAGCAGGACCACTGACGGGTTGCTCATTGACAGTTGCTCACCTGGGGGAGGGGCCCACTGCAACACCGACCAATGGCTGAGCGGGGCTGCTAGAGATCACGCCTGCCCCACCACTATTACAATTCCCCACTGTCAATGTCCATTCCACAGTCTTGTGGGAAAAGGGGTGACGATTTTTCTGGCTACTTCCCACTGAACAGGGGAGGTGAGGGGGTGATTGTGAAATGGAAATGATCAGCTTTGGGTCGAGAATATTCCTTAAAAATGTTCGTAAGCAATACAATTCTTTTTATCTACAACCATTTGAACCTGATGAAATTCCTTCTACAATGAAATTTTAATCTCAATACTTACTCTTTTTTTTTTTTTGCGGTACACGGGCCTCTCACCGTTGTGGCCTCTCCCATTGCGGAGCACAGGCTCCAGACGTGCAGGCTCAGCGGCCACGGCTCACGGGCCCAGCCGCTCCACGGCACGTGGGATCCTCCCGGGCCAGGGCATGAACCTGCGTCCACTGCATTGGCAGACGGACTCTCAACCACTGCACCACCAGGGAAACCCAATACTTACTCTTTTTGAAGAGCAATCTTAAGTCTTCTAAGGGTTCATAAGCCCATTGCTCTCTAGGCCTGTCAGGAGTTGGGTCATTTTCTGATGACAGTGGTGCTGCTTTAACCTGAGTGTGATGAATCCATGGCTTTACTCCAGCTAACTTGACAGATGAGTGTGTGATAAGTAATACCACATGTGGTCCTGTCCACCTTGCGGTCAGCTGGTGCTCAGTTCCTTGTTCCCTCCAGGTTTTAAGGAGGACTCGGTTTCTGGGCTGGAAAGGATGTAACATTACCTCAGTTGTATGGGCACACCTGCTGGCAAAAAACTCATGAACAGAGGTTAGTATAGTGCCCAGAGCTTTAACATAATTGGCAACTGCTAGATCTTTCAGAGCATTTATAGATTCTCCCACCTGGGCAGACACCTGGAATGGCCTACCATACAATATTTCACAGGGTCTTAATTTAAGCCTGCTTCTGGGAGCCACTCTGATCCATAGCAGGGCAACTGGCAAGGCCTTATCCCAAGTTAAATCAGTCTCTTGACATATTTTAGCAATGCTCTTTTTTAATGTATAATTCATTTTCTCGGTTTTTCCTGTTGATTGTAGTCTCCTGGATGAATGTATCTTCCAATTCATTCGCAGTGCTTTAGACACTTGTTGGGTTATGCTAGAGACAAAAGTAGGCCCATTATCACTTTGAAGGGAGTTAGGCACTCCAGATCAGGGGATAATGTCCTTAAGGAGGACTCTGACCACTTTGGAGGCTTTTTCTGTCCTGGGGTGATATGCCTCCACCCATCCTGAAAAAGTGTCCGTAAATACTAGCAGGTACCTGAAATTTCCTGTGGCTCAAGGCATTTGAGTAAAAGTCTATTTGCCAGTCCTCGGTGGGGTAGGTTCCTCTGTGCTGAGTCCCCATCTGGGGAAGTGTGACAGCAGTTTATGTGTTATCTTTAGCATAAATCATGCAATTTTGAGTGGCTTGCTGGATGGCCCTTTGTAGGTTAGGCCCCATTATATATCTCTGAATCTGTTGTAAGGTGGCATCTCTCCCGTAATGGGTACTATTATGAATGTGCTGCAGCACAGTGTCCAAGAGGGCCTCAGTAATCAAAACAATTCCTTGTACTTTACATTTCTAGCCAAGTGAGGTGTGATCAAGAGTGAACCCCCATTCTTTGGCTCTCTCCTTCTCCTTTCCTGAATATACTGACTGGTATTTTGACAAGTCGATCTGTGGGAGAAGTGACCATATCATGGATTGTTAACCCCATTCCTTTGCTGCTTTCTTTGCAGCTTGGTCAGCTAACTGACTGCCCTTTATTATATGAGTCTCACCTTTCTGGTGGCCTGGGCAGTGCATTACAGCCACTTGTGAGGGCTTATGGACTGCTTCTAATAGTGACAGGATTTCAGAAGCATGTTTTATGTCTTTATTGTTTGAAGTGAGAAGCCCCCTTTCTTTCCAGTTCGCCCCATGGGCATGCACCACAGAGAATGCATAGTGAGAGTCTGTGTATATATTTACTTGCTTCCCTTTAGCGAGGAGCGGGGCTCTTGTCAGAGCAATGATTTCTGCCTTCCCAGCTGAGCTCCCTGGGGGCAGGGCTTTTGCTCCAACAATCCTTTCAAGGGTTACCATCACATACCTAGTGCATCACCTACCTTGGTCCATGAAGCTGCTTCCATCGGTGAACAATTTCATATCTGGTTCAGCCAAGGTCTGCTAAAATACACTAGCTTGATGATTTGTAGGCAGTCGTGCTCTGGGGGTTGTGCAACATCAATCGGGAGAAATGTGGCTGGATTTAGGGCTGAAGTGACCTGAAATCTTACGCTGGGATTGTCCAGGAGAATGGCTTGGACTTTCCCATTCTCCCTGAAGTCAGCCAATAGCCCCCTTTCTGCTCCAGTAAAGAAAGGACATGGTGAGGAACATACACAGTGGTGGATTGCCCCAGGGTAAACTTCTCAGCTTCCTGAAATATGTCACAAGTAGCTGCTACAGCTCGAAGGCAGAGGGGTCATCTCTTAACAGTCTGTTCTAGTCTGTCTTGAGAAGCAGGCAATAGGTTGAGGGCTATTTCCCGGAGTTTGAATTAACACCTCAAGACTTATGCCTTAGCTCTCATGGACATACAATTTGAAAGGTTTCTTTAAGTCTGGTTGTTCCAAAGCCAGGGCTGAGACTGACTTTGTTTTTATTGTTTCAAAGGCTGTTTGGCATCCTGTAGTCCAAGTAAGGGGCTCAAAATCATGTCCTTTTAAAGCCTCACAGAGGGGCTTTACTATGAGCCCATAGTTTGGGATCCAAACCTGACAGAACCCTGCCATTCCCAGAAAGCCCCTCAGTTGTCTGCAAGTCTTGAGTGTTCCCAAGCCTGCAATTTCCCATTTTCTGTTAGTCAAAAGACCCCACTGTCCTTGGGAAAGGACAAAGCCCAGATACGTGACTTGTTGCTTACATATTTTGGCTTTTTTCTGGGAGACCTTATATCCACAATTGGCCAAATAGTTTAGGGTTCTAATGGTATTTTGAGACACTTATCATATGTAGGGCCTGCTATAAGCAAATTGTCCACATATTGGAGTATAAGTCCTTCATCCAATATTAAGTTTCTAAGGTCCCTAGCCAACATTTCCCCAAACAAGGTAGGGGAATTCTTAAATCCTTGAGACAGGACTGTCCAACAATACTGTTAGACTACCTGTGTTTCTGGGTCCTGCCATTCAAAAGCAAACAGTTGCTGTGATTCTTCTGCAGTAGGAATGAAGAAAAAAGCATTCTTCAAGTCCAAAACTGAGAACCAGCTATATTCTCCCAGAATAGTTGTAAGCAGAGTGTATGGATTAGGTTCCACAGGGGGCAAATCTTGGACTATATCATTAATAGCCCTCAAGTCTTGGACAAAGCAATACTCTGCTGAGTTTGGCTTTTTTTTGTTTTGTTTTGTTTTGTTTTGTTTTGTTTTGTTTTTTGTTTTTTGCGATACGCGGGCCTCTCACTGTTGTGGCCTCTCCCGTTGCAGAGCACAGGCTCTGGACACGCAGGCTCAGCGGCCATGGCTCACGGGCCCAGCCGCTCCGCGGCATGTGGGATCCTCCCGGACCGGGGCACGAACCCGCGTCCCCTGCATCGGCAGGCGGACTCTCAACCACTGCGCCACCAGGGAAGCCCAGAGTTTGGCTTTTTGACAAGGAGATTAAGGCTGTTATATGGGGACAAGGTTTATTCAGTCCTATTTTCAAAAACTTTTCGAGAATTGGCTGAATTTCATTTTGGGCCTCTTGCCTCAGAGGGTATTGTTTTAGATTAGGTGTCCCAGCATCCCTTTTCAATGGGATTTGTATTGGCCACGCGTTTTTGGCCTTCCCTGGGGTGCCATCAGTCCATACTTGTGGCCTCACCTTTTCATAGACCTCAGGGGGAAAGAGCTCTGTCTCCTTTTCTGGGACATCCATAAGTGCCATCTGTAGGCTTATAGAGTACTGTGGTGGGACCCTGATGTCAAGCTGTCCTGGCGAAAAAGTTAAGTTACTAGAGCATTTAATTTACAAAGGAGATCTCGGCCCAGAAGAGTGATTGGACACACTGGCATATATAAGAAACTGTGTTTCAGGGTGAGGTCCCCTAGTTGGCATTCTAGAGGTTGTAAGAAAACGATTTTGTACTTCTCCAGAAACTCCTGTGACCAGGATGGATTGAGATGTTTTCTGTGCCATCTTGGTGTTTACCACAGAGTATGTTGCACCTGTATCTATCAGAAAGTCAGTCAACTTGGCCCCCACTGTCAAAGTTACCTGGGGCTCCTGTGGGGAAATTGGAATTGGACGCCTCAAGTCCAAGGCAGCCCTGGGCCTCTTCATTCATTATCAGAGTGTTCCTCCCTTTCTACCATATGAGAGCCTCCTATCTTTCTTTTATTGTTTTCTTTCTTATTCTTCAGCCTAGGGCAATCTTTTTTCCAATGCCCTTCCTCCTTGCAGTAAGCGCATTGTTCTCTCCCCAGTGGTGGCTTACCTCTCTCCGGGTTAGTAGCCTTCCGGAAATCCAATGCTGCTGCCAGCAAAGTGGCGTTCCGTCTTGCATCCTCTTGATTCTGTCGTTGTGCCCTTTTGTTGAACACGTTAAAAGCAACATCTACCAATTGAGAAGGGTTCATTGCAAGTGCACCATCAAACTTTTGTAATTTTCTTCTTATACCTGGGGCACTTTGCCCAATGAATGTCACATTTACTATTCTCATATTTTGGGGGGCCTCAGGGTCTGTATCAGTGTAGCACCTATAAGCTTGATAAATTCTTTCTAGAAATTCTGATGGATCCTCATTTGGTTTTTGGCATATCTCCTGAATTTTGTCTAAGCTCTTTTGCCTAGGTACTCCCTTTCTAAGACTCACTAAGACACATCTCCTATAATATTCTAGAAGTGGCATGCCCCCATTATTAGGATCCCAGTCAGGCTCAGCAATAGGAACTGCTAGATTTGCTTCTGGAGCTTCATCTGGATCTGGTAGATGGAGCTGGTGTGATTCCTTTCTAGCCTTGTCAACAACCATCCTTCTTTCAACCCCAGTAAGCATCATATTCATAGGAGTGTGAATGTCTGCCCAAGAGGGATGGTTAGTGGCAAAGATAGAAGTGAGAAGCTCAGTCATATGGAGGGGGTCCTCTTGGTATGTAGGGTTATGGTTTTTCCAATTAAACAAATCTGAAGTTGAGAATGGCTTGTGCATCCATAGAAACACAGTTTGTTGGCCATCTGCATTAAGGCTTCCTATGGGATATTGGCACAAGGGAAATTGCCCTGCTCCGAAAGTGGCTCCCAGTCCAAATTGGGTGCCCTGTTGGGTCTTAGAATGGTGACACCAAACCAGGCCCCTGTGCCCCGAGGGTTAACATAGAAACTTCTAATTGATCCCCATAAGTAGGCGAAACAGGGGGCCGTGAATGTGTTGGTGGCACGGGGGTTGTTGGAACAACTGCTGTTGCAGTCTGCTCGGCCAGTGGAGGAGCCAGGTTGGCCAGAGGGGGTTTTAAGTTTTGAAATAACATGTCCTCACTCTCACTTTCCCCCTCTCCCTTTTGTAGAACAGGTTTTCCCTTAGTTTTCCTTTCAGACAGCTGTACCATAAGGTGGCAGCTACCTGACTTCTTGCCCTCCTGATTCAATAGCATAAATGCTTCTACATATGGAATCTCATCATTTTTACATGCTCTTTCACAAAGCAACTGTAATTGCAAGATTGTATAATAATTAAGTGATCCATTCAAGGACCATCACTCTCCTGATCCTAACGTATATTGGGACCACACACTATTACAATAGAATATCATCTCTTCCTTAGTCATAGGCCCATAGCTGTATTTTGCCTATTTATTTAAGATACACCCCAAGGGGCTTTCCTTAGGGACAGATGGAGTATTTCCCATATTTATAAGTTCAAGAATAACAAAACACAAAAAGCACAGGCAAATTCCAATACCAAAGGCACAAACAGATTCCATCATGAATGAACACAAAACAAAAGCAAATGGCGCTTCCCTGGTGGTGCAGTGGTTGAGAGTCTGTCTGCCGATGCAGGGGACACGGGTTCGTGCCCCGGTCCGGGAAGATCCCACATGCCGCAGAGCGGCTGGGCCCATGAGCCATGGCCACTGAGCCTGCGCATCTGGAGCCTGTGCTCTGCAACGGGAGAGGCCACAACAGTGAGAGGCCCGCGTACCGCAAAAACAAAAGCAAATGAATACAAAACAAAAGCAAATAAATCAGTTCACAAATCAGGTAGAGTCCAACAGCGATTCCCCTCTCCAACAGGGTACCCCAATCAAATGAACAAATTGGCTTGTCCCTTAGAGCAAAAGCCCAAATTGAGAGGGGAAAATGTTCCCTGTTGTACACACCAGAGTGACTTACCCTACTATATGGAGCCCATCGGCTCCCAAATGTTGGTTCCTTACTCCAGCTGCCAAGCGCTGGGGCAGCCGCTGCCACTTCAGGGAATTTTGAAGGGAAGATCCTCAGGGCAAGTGGACCCAGCAGCTGCTAGGGCCTTACCCGAAAATTCCCCAACCTGGGCTGGCTGGCCACAAGCAGAAAGGCTCCTAGCTAGCTTTGCCAAAAATTTGTTACCAAGCCCAAGCTCATTCTGCTTGCCACACGACAGGCCAATAAATCAGATCAGTTGTTGGAGCAAGGAATAACAACCAGTGGTTGAGTGGGACGACTAACGGTAGTTTGTTGACAGTTGATTGCTAACGGTTGCTTGCTTGGGGGAGGAGCCCACTGTGACACCAACCAATGGCTGAGCGGGGCTGCTCTAGCTCATACCTGCCCCACCCCTATTACAGTCTCTGCCTGTCATCACACATCTCCCTGTGTCTCTCTCTTCTTTTGAAAAGAGAGCATCAGTCATAGTGTATTAGGTCCCATCCTACTCCAGTATGACCTCATCTTAACTAGTTATATCTGTAACAAGCCTCTTTCTAAAGAAGGTCACATTTTGAGGCATTCAGGGTTACGAATTCACCATATCTTTCCAGGAGACATAGTTCAACCCATAACAAGTAGGAAGCCCAGGCAGAAAATATACATTGGGGCATTATCAAAATTGAAGGTATTATTTAAAGATACAGGCCTGGATAAGAATGCCAAGGGAGTGAGACAGAAAAGAGTACTGAGTCATGACAATCTCAAATGTTGAGAATTTAAAGGAACCAGCAAAGGAGATTGGACAGGTCATGATGTAGGAGGGAAACCAGAAGAGCAACATGGCCTAGAAGTTTGGTGAAGAGATTCATTCCAGGAGGATGGAGTGCTCAATATGTAAAATGCTTCTGACAAATCCAGCATAATTTTATAATTATAATTAACTGATAATTAACTATTGGATTACAGAGTTGATGGGAGGGTATAAAGTTAATACTCCAAAAACACTCAAAGTTGTTTGGTATATAGTAAGAGCTTAACACGTGTTCACTCTTATTTTGAAGAGGGGTGATGTAGGCCAGCCCATATTCTGCTATGTGAACTTTAGGTTTTAACCCAATAAATCCATTCAAACAGTAGAGCATAGTGGTTAGAAAGCATAAGCTGTGGAGCCAACCCATCTGGAGTTGAATTCAGGCTCTACCACTTACTAGCTGGGTAATCTTCTGCAAATTGCTCAGTCTCTCTTTGCCTCAGTTTATTGACCCATAAATGAGTATAACAATAGTACCAACCTCATAGGGTTATTGTGAAGATTAAATACTTTCAGAATGTTACATAGCAAATGCTATAGAAGAAATTATTTTTAATTATTATTTACATGAGGACATTAATATACTTGAATGAACTCGTGTCAAAATTGCTCTGAGCAAGCTGTGTTGGTACACTGTTAAGCATATATTTTTGTAATAGGGACAGTGCGGGCACACTAATGGTCCCATTCCACCAACAGTCAGTGTCACAGTGGTCCCCACAGTGGCAGTTTCCCTGGGTCATTTTCCTCAGGACTGGCCTCGTTTATGCACTCTCCCCGTTTGCCCCAGCAGTTGCCGCCCAAGGCCTGGAAGAGCAGTGCGCTGCAGCAGCCTCAGGCACACACACACATTGCAGCTTGTCGTCTTGGGTGAGTCTGAGTCTGGGGTGTTTCAGGTCTCCATGCAGGCACACTGACAGGTAGACCAGAAGACCAGTGGAGATGGCAGTGTTGTGACTGTGAATTTGGGAGACCCTCTGCTGGTGTGAAATGCCAATTGAAGGTGCTACGGCTGGAACATTGTGACCTTGTAATAGGGGTGGTCGCTCATCGCATCTGATGTGCAAGGCCCCAGCACAGGCATTGTGGGGGCGCCTCTGGCAGCAAGGGGAGGCCAGGAAGCTGGGGTGTTTACCCTCCCCAAGGTCAGGGAGGACAGGAAATGGCCCCGGAGGAAATAATGCAGCTGCCTGGGCTGCCTGCTCCTACCAGGTCCTCCCCAAGGTGGGGCAGTGCAAGCCTGGACAGACGGGCCGACTGGAACTACCGCACTAGGATACAGGATTTGACACTCTCCCCAAATGGTCCCTCCACGCCAGTACAGGGGACATTTGGTGCCCGGGCCCGGGGCCCAAGATGCTGGCCTCTGCCCACCCACATGCCAGACATCTGCTACTGAATGGTGTGAACCCCTCAGCTCAGCTGCTGTCCACGCCCCTGCAGTGCCCTCCTAGGTTGTAACAAGCGCAAGGTAGGTGTGCAGTGGTTAGCATGAGACCCTTGCCACGGGGTTCAGAGGGCCCACTCAGACAACAGTCAGCTCACAGGGGTCCTCGAGTCAGAGAGTGTGGTGAGAGTGTGGATGGCAGCCTTCTCCCCAGGCCCTCCAGGCTTTCTGGCCTCAGGGCGGTGGGTGAGCTGGGGGGCCTGGCAGGTAAGCTGGGGGGCCTGGGGACAGGCTGAGGGCTGTGTCCCACAGAGCTCCAGAGCCCCCTCTACCACTGCCCACTGGCCAAGCTCAGGCTTTGAAGCAGCAGTGAACCTCTCCCCCATCCCCACCTCAGCAACGTAATAGTGGTGGCAGTCTCCATTCGTCACAGTCCATGGAAGCGTCAGATTCTCTCCAGTTTAAATAAAAGCCTGAGGGCCAGCTGGGTTCTGGGCGCCTGGCTCTGTCAGTGATGATGGCTGGGCAGGGTCTGGGGACCTGGCCCTGTGGGCACCACCAGCTGAGACCTGCCTTTTCAGCTGGGCCTGGGCACTGGTGGGAGGACCCAGATTGGGTGCTGGATGAACATTCCCAGACAGGGTGACTGGCCTGCAGAGTGCCCCCTCCTCTTAGCTAGGACCTGACCTCGGAGCCTTGGAACCTTGAACAAGTAAATTGAGCGGTAATGACATTGCTTTGCTTATGGGATTTGTTAAAAGCTGCAAGGAGGCATGGAGACCGAAATAAATGTCTCCCCTTCCTTTTCTTGTCAGAACAGAGAATAACATTTATTTTGGTGGAGGTTTGCAGGAACATCATGACCTGACCATGAGACCTCAAGAACAAAGGATCTGACACCAAGAAGTTTGCAACAACTAACCACATCCCTCCCTCACCTTTCCTATAAAAGGGCTTTGTGGAAAGCTTTTGGGGAGTTCGGGGTTTTTAAGGCGTGAGCCACCCATCTCCTTGCATGGCCCTGCAATACTCCTTGCTCTGCTCCAGACTCCGATGTGTTTCAGTATTGTTTGGCGTCGCTGTGCATTGGGCACACAGACTTGCGTCTGGTAATATTTTCACCAAAAAATAAAAAAAACCCACCTCTGTACTACTTCATGATTATTAAAGAGATCTGGTTACGTGGACCTGAGAGGTGCTGCAATGTCTTGTTTTGAGTATAAGGTTAAGGAGCTTTGTGAGCTGAATTGGGGCCCACCTTGATCCAGCAATGTTTATTTGGCTGCATAATGTCTAATTTTACTCTCCAGGAGAATATGTCGTCATGACAACCCACTTCCATCTCAAGCGAAAAATTGGCTACTTTGTGATCCAGACCTACCTGCCATGTATCATGACTGTCATTCTGTCACAAGTGTCTTTCTGGCTCAACAGAGAGTCTGTCCCTGCCCGCACGGTCTTTGGTGAGTGTTGTTTTATGGAGAATGTGGCAGGGGCAGGGGTGAGGAAGGTGGAAGAACCATTATTGGAGTGAATGTGAGGAACACCTGAGCCAAGCATTAGTAACTAAGTCACTGGATCTTGGTGTTTCTAGCAACTGAATTCTTTAAAGGCAGTGGTAATAAGAGTGTTGGAGTATTAAGATTTACTGAAATGCTTCCTGTCTCAGTCAGGTTTGCTTCAGGAGCTGGAGAGGGATGGAGCCTTCAGTGAAAAGGAGAGGAAATTAGTGGGCAGAGCTGGAGAAAGTGAAGGGTGGGAAACTAAGTCCATATACTTGGATACACTGAGTACTCACAAAGAAGACTTTTCTACTGATATTTCCTACTGATATCCTGAAGCTTTACTGTGTGGTTAGAGAGTAAATGATGTTGTTTCAGAAAGAAGAAGCATTTTCAGTCAGGTAGAAGAGGAGACAGTAGTGGAGGAAGATAAATAATAACCTGTAAAGTAAGAAAAAAGAAAAAAAATTAGAAGGGTGTGATATCATGGAAGTCAAGAGAGGTGAGTGTTTCAAGAAGAAGGGAATAATCCTCTGGGGTGAATTCTGTGTGTTTAGGTAAAATGCAGATAAAAACTGTAGGGTATCATGATATGCTTGGTTGCTAGTGATTTGAAAAGAACAGTTCTAGTGGAGTTGGGGGAGCAGAATCTATATAGGAGTAGATTAAAGATGCCCAATTTTTGGAAATATTACAAACTAGATACGCTGAAAAATCTTCCTCTACAAAATCCTAAGAAAAGCAGATAAAATATAGAAAACACTCTTTTTTAATATCTGAACTCATAAGAAATGAAAGAAAATACTCAGTGGCCCAAACGGAAGAAGGAAGTGAAAACTGGAATGTTAATCACATGAGCTTATACCGTTGTAGCAGGAAAATGGATGGATAGATGAACTACTAGTCTTGGTAGATAAGAATTTGAGTTTTAAGGTAACACAAGAAAGACTTTTAGCCTGAGTGAAATTAAGGGTTAGAACTAGGACTGTCGTAGGCTTAATAATGGCCCCCAATGATACCCATGTCCTAATCTCTGGAATTTGTGAATGTTAGCTTATAGGGCAAGAAGGACTTTACAGATCTGAACTAAGTTAAGGATTTTGAGATGGGGAGAATATCTTGCATTATCTCAAGCAACTTTAGTTGAGTGGGACAGACATTCATTATCGAAGAAGCATATTAGACTTTTAGAAGTGCTCAAAGGAAGTGAGGAGGGCAGAGTCACAAAAAGACTTTGTAGAAGAGTCTTGAAAGAGAAGCACTGGGTGGCAGGCCTGGACCTCTTTTAAAATATGCCAAACCTCTTTGTCCATCCATGAAGTGCACCAAATGCTTGATTGAGGGTCCTACCAGCTCTGACTAGCTAAGAGCTCTTCACAAGATGACAGTTTTAATTAAGGCTTAGAGACTAGAGTTCTAAACGTCTCTACTGAGATATGGCACATAAATACTTGTGTTGCAATATAGTTCCCTCCATCCATGCTTTGGCACTGCTATAAATGTGTGAGTGTGGACAATTGCATTTGCTGATAACCATAAATGAGATAACTTGTTTCTTCTGTGAATCACTTCTTGCTCAGTGTGATCAGAGGGTTACAGAGCCTTAGATCCATTCTCAGAATTTACCAGGCTACAAATTCAGATAGTTTGTTATGAGGTGCTAGCTGTATGGCTAATTCCTGACAGGGCTTAAAATGTGTTTTTTCTAACTCTCTGCCTAGTTTGTGCAAAGGTGCTCCTTTAGAATCTGTCTGCTGAAACTGTATTAAGTCTTTTCCAGTCTGAATTTTCATTTATATAGTAAATATGTAAGTAAGGTACTCAAGGAATCAAGATATGAAAGGAGGGTCCAGAGGCTGCAGAGCACATGGCTGTCTCTCTGGGTAGAGTTAATAGTTAATAGGCCATATCTGCTTGCTTCTCTGTGTAACATCTCTCACCCCATTATGACTACCTTCCATGCCCTACTTGACCCAGGCTCATGAGGGTCACATTCCCCATCTTCTTGAGGAATCAGAAAGAGGTTCTGACTATTCCTTCTTCCTCAATTCTGGATGATTTTGGGTACACAACTGCACCACCAAAATTCTGGGAGAGACAGTAGGGAATATTCATAGATGGGGAGAAAATGGCAAGGAGAGATTAAAGAAATTGCCCAAGATACAAAGCAAATAAGTGGCAGAACTGAGGACTTCCTGCTTCTAGTGTAGATATTCAAGACTAGAATACTCTTGCTAACAATTATAAAATTACTATTGTTAAAATGTGATTATAATTAGACTACTATAATTAATTATATAATTATGGCAATACTATTGTTAATACAACAGTAAAAATAAGAGTGATGTTAATTATAGAAGCTGCTATTTATTGAGTGAGTACTCTGTGCCAGATATTGTGCTGTGGGCTTTATGAACATCATCTATCTCATTTGATTCCCCAACAAATCTCTGAGTCTGGTATCATCACACACATTTTACACATGACAAAACTTAGAGGGGTAAAACACCTTGTTCAAGGTCATATTACAAGTAAGTGGGATTGCCAGAATTTGAGTCTATTTCAGTTTGACTCTAAAGCTCATATTGTTAACCACAACACTATATAGCTCATATGTATATCTAATATATGAACAGATTAGAAATAAATTTTTAATAGAATTTAAAAGTGAATAAAAGAAAGCCTTAAATTTAGGTTAATAAACACCACCAAGAAAAAGAATCAATCCATTTAAAAGCAAGCTGTGGTTTGGCAAAAACTCATAAGAAACAGATGTTAGAATAGTTTTAGTTGTTCACGAATTCAATAGGACCTAGACTGTGATGCAGCTGAAGAACAATTTTCCACAATAGTTTGTTGTGTTATTAGGAGAATAGTGTCCACAATAAGGGAAATGAAACTCCTACTAAGCTCAGACCATGTCCTGAGTCTTGGGCTCAGTTCTGGTCTGTTCAGAAGATAACTACCAGATGGGGAAGGAGGAGAAATGAAAGAAGGAACTGGCCATGTTCTGGAGATGAACAGACACACAAGGAACTATGGCCACCCTCTCCAACTCTCTGAAGTCCTGTCCCAGAAATGAAGAAGCAGACTTTTCTTTCTTGTGTCGCCAGAGAAAGCTCTGAGATCAGTCACTGGGTCAGGAGTTAGAGAAAGGCAGGTTTCAGTTCATAAGGTAGGTTTTTCTAATTAGAAAAGCTCTCTTACAATGAAATAGGTTACCTACTTTTCAATGGAAATGTTTAAGCAGAGGTTAGAGGACAACTTTTAAGTGCTATACTGGAGATTCCTATTCCTGTGATAATTGGGATGGGGTGGTTACTAGGCAGAACCATTCTGTTTTGACATTCTCTGGTTTTTACTTTAAAGGGGCCATTTTGGGTGGGGTGTAGCTCCTCCTTTCAAGCAGGAAGTTGGTGATATCATCAGATATGCTCTAAATGTCTTTCACTGGCAACTGGTTCTCATTTTCTCTCTCCCCAGGTGTCACCACTGTTCTCACCATGACCACCTTGAGTATCAGTGCCAGAAACTCCTTACCTAAAGTGGCATATGCGACGGCCATGGATTGGTTCATAGCCGTCTGTTATGCCTTTGTATTTTCTGCGCTGATTGAATTTGCCACTGTCAACTACTTCACAAAGCGGAGTTGGGCTTGGGAAGGCAAGAAGGTGCCAGAGGCCCTGGAAATGAAGGTAAGATACAGGAAGGGTGGGGGCTGGGAAGCACTCCCTGAGAGAACTGTATTGGAACCAGGAGTGGGCAGCCTGCAGCCTGTGGGAACTGGCCAGGGCTGTGTGCTATTCACTGGGGTCATCAATCCAATTCTCAACTGGAGTGCTTCTTGGCAGTGTGGAGTGTTTGCTGGGGGCAAAGAAAAGAGGGTAGGTATCATGGAGGGCGATGTCTTGTGGGTCATCAATCCAATTCTCAACTGGAGTGCTTCTTGGCAGTGTGGAGTGTTTGCTGGGGGCAAAGAAAAGAGGGTAGGTATCATGGAGGGCTGATGTCTTGTGGTGAGGGATCAAACATAAGTGTGATACTGCTGAACCCAAGGGGAAGCTGTTGTACCCAGAAGAGTGGACTTTATCTTCAGCCCAGAAAACAGTCTCTAGGGCTACTTCTGCCCCTCACTTTTCCAGTATGTTTCCATTACCATCAAACAAAAGTGATCATCATTCCTTCTATGTCTTTGCTTATTTTTTACTCTCTACCTGGAATGTTCTTTTCTTATTTTCCTGCCTGATAAAGACCTGCTTAGTCTTTAAGACCCAGATGAAGTGCTATTTTCTCCATAGAATATTACCAGAATCATGTAGATACCTTTAGCTTTTCTTGGGGTGGGGGGAGGGTGCTCATGATATTAAGAGCATTTATTTTTATTAGAGTTATTTGTCTGCTTCCTCACTAGACTGAACTTCTTGAGGGCAGGGGCTTGTCTGCATTCTTTTTAACTAGCTAGTATCCTTGCACAGCATCTGACTCAGTAAAAGCTGAATAAATGTTAATTGGATTAGTGGATGGGAGAGAAGGAAGAAAAAAGAGAGAAAACATGCCAGTAAACCACCTGGAATTGGTAAAAATAAAAACATGGATACAGTGAAATCAAGAATGTTGTCCTTGGCTGCTTTAAAAGAGCTCAGATCTCTAGCTCTAGATGAAGACTAACCCAAGATGCTAAAAAGAACTGGCAGATATGGTTCCAGAACCATTCTAGTACTCTTTGAAGAATCATGGAGAAGAGAAAACATAATGAAGACTTTTCAAACCGGAGGAATAGATTCCATAGAATATAGACTGGTGAGTTGGAAAAATTTTAGAATAGATTTTAACTTTATTTAGATAGAATTTATTAACTCCTTGCTATAAATTATGAAGAAATAACCAGTCCCTGTCATCTCCCAACTTTTATTTGTTATACTACTTTTTCTGCATTGTCAAGTTTAATACCATTTACATGCTTTTATGCAGCCATAATTTCTATAGTTGATTAGTCATAGTTTTACATTTACATAGGCTCTTTTCTCAAAATAGTCCTTTTATCCATTTTTTTGTTCATTGCTTAGTTATCTCAAGGCTGTCCTCTGGAAGTTTCTTTAAGAAGGGTTCATGGGAACCATATTTCTTACCATCTTACATGTGTAAAATTATCTGTCAATTGTGTTTATACTTAAATTATATTTGGGCTGTTGTACAATTTGTGGGTCACATTCTCTTTCTCTGATGTCCACATAGACATTGGCTGCTATATTCAGTTCTAGCACTGAATGTTGGTGTGAAGAAATTTAAAACCTGCCTGAGAATCTCTCACATAATGGGGGAGGGGTGATTTTATGGCCTAGAAACCCATATGAATGGGTCTTTTATTTACAAATACCAGTTACTTTACAAGGATATATCTTTTTTTTTTTTTTTTTTTTTTTTTTTTTTTTGCGTTACGTGGGCCTCTCACTGTTGAGGCCTCTCCCGTTGCGGAGCACAGGCTCCGGACGCGCAGGCTCAGCGGCCATGGCTCACGGGCCCAGCCACTCCGCGGCATGTGGGATCTTCCCGGACCGGGGCACGAACCTGCGTCCCCTGCATCGGCAGGCGGACCGTCAACCACTGCGCCACCAGGGAAGCCCTACAAGGATATATCTTGATCTATCTTTATGAATTTTTCCTAGGACAGCATGTTTCCCTTTAAGCCTATGGAGTCACAAGTGTCTTTGTTTCAGGAAAGCTTTCCTGAAACATATCTTTGATCTCTTATCTTCCTAGAAGCGCAGATTATACATATAATAGAACTTTGTCCTCCATATCTACCATTTTTCTCTAGTAATTTGTAACTGTTATTTTCCATTTCATTTTTCTCAAGTGTGTCTTCCATGTCTCTGAACATTTTCACCCATGCCTATTCTCCTTCATTTCTATAGCAGTATTATTTTTCCTTATATTCATTTTATGATTTCTGCTGACTTAGCTTTTCATGTATTCTATGTTTGTTTTGTGTGTTGTTACACAGTCCTTTATTGGTTATTTCTTCTCCTTGTAACATATTTTGCATCAATACCATATTATTTTTTTTCAATTGTTACTTGAAGTTGTATTAGAGGAGTTCTTTACTAGCACTGCTATGTGTGAAAGTATCATTTTGGGGAGGGACTGAGAGAATGAGTAGGATGGTAGTGAGTAGTTGAGAGTATGTAGTTGAAAGTGAGTAGTTTGACCATGATCTGTTATCTATATAAATTCTTATAAATAACTCACAAGAAAGTCCTCGATGTATGGTGTAGTGTGTGTGTGTGTGTGTGAGTGTGTGCATGTGCATATGTGTAGTATTGTATTCTCTAATTTTTCCAGTCTCTACCTCCTTTCTACTCTGTGGTGGTCAAACAGTATTCCAGGATGTTCTCACTACCAGCCTTAAAACCATTTTGTTTCAAAACAAGGGTCATTTGTTTTCTCACTCAGGTCCTGCCACCCACCTTTTAGGACTCTATTCTTGGCCTGAAATCCAGAACAGTAGGCATCCTCAGTGTCTTCTTCATCCTGATACAATTTTTAGTGCATTTGGGAGCCCTTACTTTTTGGGATGAGAAAATGCTTTCAATTTTCATCAAAGGTAGAGTTTTGGTTTCTATATCTCATTTTTCTCATAATTTTGATTGGTTACAGAGAAGAAAAGGGAGCAAAGATGTCCTTACTCTGACATATTAAACTGAAAAGTCCCTAGAATATATTATTAAACAGATGTTTTAAGAGCAGTTAGCACTAACTATTGATAGCCAGTCTGAGTTCACTAAGAAGAAATTATGCCAAACTAACCTTAAGAAAATTCATGAAAAGTTTACTAGACTGGTGGAACAGGAAATATATACATTTTATCAAGACATCTGACTAACTTTTTAAAATTATGTCTTCATGAAGAAGAAACAGCAGTAGAAAAAGTAATACAATTATGCTGATATAGTTGGTTGACCAACTGAAGTCAAATATAATTCATTGATGGAGGGTCATCAACCTGAATGGACGTTCCTGTGATAAGCCACAGGGCTTTGTCCTTGACCCTTCCCTCTTAAATGCTGTCATCTGTGACTTAAATGAAGATATATAATGTAGGGGATTCAAATTTGTAAACTGGCATTAATGAAGAGGAGTATCTTCTGAATTAGAATCAAAGAGAATTTCTGAAGTTTGAAAGAACAGGCTGAAATCAACAGATTAACATTTTATTTTCTTTTTAAATTTTTTTACGGGAGCATAATCGCTTTACAATGTTGTGTTAGTTTCTGCTGTACAACGAAGTGAATCAGCTACATGTATACATATATGCCCTCCCTCTTGGACCTCCCTCTCACTCAGCCCCCCATCCCACCCATCTTTGTCATCACAGAGCACCAAGTTGAGCTTCCTGTGCTTTATAGCAGGTTCCGATTAGCTATCTATTTTATACATGGTAGTGTATATATTCTTACACATAGATTCTAAAAAAGTTCTAGGATAAAAAAACTTAACAAAAATTGTATATTATAAATAAGATGCTGGGATATAGGAAAATGGCAAATTTAATATAAGCCATCCATGTGGTATAACTCTTGAGAAGCCAAATTTTGTTTGAGTCTGAGTTAGGAGTTACCTAGACCAAGTGAGATGATAAGCCCCTTTCCTTTTATTCTGTACAGGTTGGACCATGTTTAAAATATGCTGTTCCAGTTTGGTTACTACAGTGGAGAAGGGACAAATGCATTAAGGGGATGATGATTGCTAATTTCAGATATCTGAAAGGCAGTCATGGATACCTTGTGAAAAATATGGTAGACATTTTTTGTGACCGGGAAGAGATGCAGTGGTGGTTTGAAGGTACAGAGAGCACTAGAATAGATTAAGAAACTGTAAATGTAGATGTCAAAAATGATAACTGTTTCTCTAATTCCAAGGAGTGCTGAAAATGAAAAAAGAGAACAAAAAGAATCATCTAAAAGTCTTCTGCAAAGATGGTGATCTCAGTCGTCCTCCTTAGTCCCTCTCCATGGTCAATCTATTTAAGTTATTGAAAGGATGTTGATTATGAGATTTGAAAAAAAAAAAAAACTATGGAGTGTGTAAAAATGGATCTCTAATGTGAGGGTGCTGTGCTTTGTCTACACTGCTACAATACGAATGAAGTAACAGTGAGAACCACTGACCCACAGGACAAAAAACTGAAGTGCATTAAAAGTAAAAATAGTGAAATTTAATCATAACTTATTCTGCTTTTTTCCTTCTTTAAAGAGACATATTAAACCTTATTTGCCTCACAAAGCTAGAATGGGTGAGCACAAAACTGTTTAAAACTAATAAAAATGATTCAAAAATCTATTTCTGATCTGTACTATGATCAAGGATTAGATAAAATATGAGGGGAAAGATAAAGGAAAGGAAAATAAGGGGTAGGTAGGAACAAAAATTCATTTTCAAATGAAGACAAATGACTAATGACTACCTTATAATAGCACTCTGCAAAATAGATGAACTCTGGGCTTCTGAGGAACAACTACATGTTTTATCACTTGCTTCCTTTAAAAATCCCATTAGGGCTTCCCTGGTGGCGCAGTGGTTGAGAATCTGCCTGCTAATGCAGGGGACACGGGTTTGAGCCCTGGTCTGGGAGAATCCCACATGCCGTGGAGCAACTAGGCCCGTGAGCCACAACTACTGAGCCTGTGCATCTGGAGCCTGTGCTCTGCAACAAGAGAGGCCGCGATAGTGAGAGGCCCGTGCACCGCGATGAAGAGTGGCCCCTGCTCACCACAACTAGAGAAAGCCCTCGCACAGAAACGAAGACCCAACACAGCAAAAAAAAAAAAAAAAAAAAAAAAAAAAAAAAAAAAAAAAAAAAAAAAAATCCCATTAAAATGAGGGTAAAGAAATAAAATAGGTTTAAACCCACAAGTACCAGGAGATCTGGAGAAGGATTTCAGTCAGACGAGATTGTAATACATTTTTCAAGGAAAATGAATGGGGAAAGAGAGAATAAGAACTGATTTATCAAGCTGGAGTAAGATAGAACCCCAGAGAAACTCAGTATTCAAGGTGCTTGGTACAGCTGACAGTAAATCATGGGGCTGCAATTAGGGGGATTGGCTAAAAGTCTGTGTACAAAGTAGTCAAGACCCCAGAGCCTGCCCAACATGTAAAATGTCTACAGCCAGATGTATACTTTCCTGAAGAACAGCAGAAGCTTCTCTTCTAAAGAAGCTGAATGTCTCCAGAGAAAAGACCTCTACATAGTGAGATTTTGGAGTACCCCATAAAATGACCTCCTTCCAAATAATCTTCTTAAATCATAGTTTGCAAATCAACAAGCCCAGCTCAGGTACACTGAGCATACAGACATCTTTTATGTTGCCAAATAAAACTGGGATACCAAGGATTACCAAAGTGAAATTTTCAATGTGAAAAAGAAAAGATTAAAAAAAACAGAAACAAAACTCATCTTGGCAGGAACAGAGATAATTCAGGGAATTAAAGAGAATTTAAGAAAAACAAAAGTAAATTTTATCTTATAGTTGTAAATATATACATAAAATAAGAATAGGATGCTAATATTAAAGGAAATCAGAGAATAAAGAAGAGCTTTTGAAATGAAAAATAACTGCCAAAATAAAAATTTCAATACAGAGGTGGGAAAATAAACTGAAGGGAATCTCCCTACAAGTAGGGTAAAAAGGAAATAAATGGAGAATGTAAAAGAAAAGGTTAAGGGGCTTAGAGATGAATCCAGAAAATTCATCCAACTCAGAAGCTGCAGAATGAGTGGACAGAGAAACAAGAGCAAAGGAAATTAACAAAGAACAAGACATCTTTACAAATGGAAAGATGTAAGCATCCAGATTGAAACTGTCCACATAGGCCCACGTAAAGTGACATCATCTTGCAATTTTAGAAAACCAGGGATAAATGATAGTCTAAAGAGATTCTAGAAAGACAGTAAATGTTATCTACAAAGAAATGATTAGCAGAATGGCATCAGACTTCTCAGCTACATTGGATGCTGGAAGACAGTGGAGCTGTAAACCCTAAATCTGAGGATTTGAATCCTATGCCTAGCCAAAGTATCACTTAAGTGGAAAGGTAGAGTAGTTATTTTCAGACCTGCAGGAACTCAGAAATGTCACTTCACATGCATTCCACCTTAGGAAAATACTGGAGGATATGTTCTACTAAAACGAGAATAGAACAAAAAAGGGAACGACATTGGATCCAGAGAAGAGGGTACCCTACAGAGGAGATAGATGAAGGGGATATGTAAGATGAAATCTATGCAGCAAGCACACCTGGAGAGGAACCAGTGCAGTTTGTAGCAAGAGGTTAGAGGTATTTATATAGTCATTTGTAATGATATGATTGATTATTGATTGAACTAAAAATATTATTATAATTGTATTGGAAGATGGAGGAAAGGTTGCATAAGTGAGGTAAATCATTATCATGAAAAGATGAATGGTTATGTGCCAAACAGATAGCAGTATAAACATATTATTTAGAAATATATAAATAACTGTTAGAAGTATCAGCTAAGAGAATTAAAAATAATTATGAATTGCTGGACAAGGTTGGGATACATGGGGATAAGGCTTTCCTGGTTTTCATTATAAGTCTTTACATTTATTTCTTTTTAACTAGGTGCATTATTACCTTGATTCAAATTTTTGAAAATTAAAAATAATCAAAGCAAATTAAGAAGAAGAAATAAACCTCTACTTTTAAAAAGAACACAGTTATTATTCTTAGAACTGCTTTTAAAGTATTCATAAATTCTTACCTAAATTTTGCTTTTCTTCTTATTTTCAGGTAAGTATATTTGAATGCTCTAGAATAATATTTTATCTTATTTTACATTAGAGAAAATGCTCAACTTCCATCCATAGTTTGGAAAAGTTTAGTTTCTTATCATTAATGGCTTTTAAAAATTTGTCTGATATGAGAATTGCTACTCCAGCTTTCTTTAGATTTCCATTTGCATGGAGTATCTTTTTCCATCCCGTCACTTTCAGTCTGTATGTATCCCTAGGTCTGAAGTGGGTCTCTTGTAGACAGAATATATATGGGTCTTGCTTTTGTATCCATTCAGCCAGTCCATGTCTTTTGGTGGGAGCATTTAATCCGTTTACATTTAAGGTAATTATTGATATGTATGTTCCTATTACCATTTTCTTAATTGTTTTGGGTTTGTTATTGTAGGTCTTTTCCTTCTCTTGTGTTTCCTGCCTAGAGAAGTTCCTTTAGCATATGTTGTAAAGCTGGTTTGGTGGTGCTGAATTCTCTTAGCTTCTGCTTGTCTGTAAAGGTTTTAATTTCTCTGTCAAGTCTGAATGAGATCCTTGCTGGGTAGAGTAATCTTGGTTGTGGGTTTTTCCCTTTCATCATTTTAAATATGTCCTGCCACTCCCTTCTGGCTTGCAGAGTTTCTGCTGAAACATCAGCTGTTAACCTTATGGGGATTCCCTTGTATGTTATTTGTTGTTTATCCCTTGCTGCTTTTAATATTTTTTCTTGTATTTAATTTTTGATAGTTTGATTAATATGTGTCTTGGCATGTCTCTCCTTGGATTTATCCTGTATGGGACTCTCTGCACTTCCTGGACTTGATTGACTATTTCCTTTCCCATATTAGGGAAGTTTTCAACTATAATCTCTTCAACTATTTTCTCAGTCCCCTTCTTTTTCTCTTCTTCTTCTGGGACCTCTATAATTCGAATGTTGGTGTATTTAATGTTGTCCCAGTAAGTGAGAAAGAGAAAAACAAATACCGCATGCTAACACATATATATGGAATCTAAAAAAAAAAAGAAAAAAAAAAAGGTTCTGAAGAACCTAGGGGCATGACAGGAATAAAGATTCAGACATAAAGAATGGACTTGAGGACACGGGGACAGGGAAGGGTAAGCTCAGATGAACTGAGAGAGTGGCATGGACTTATAAATACTACCAAATGTAAAATAGATAGCTAGTGGGAAGCAGCCACATAGAACAGGGAAATCAGCTCTGTGCTTTGTGACCACCTAGAGGGGTGGGATAGGGAGCGTTGGAGGGACGGAGATGCAAGAGGGAAGAGATATGGGAACATATGTATATGTATAGCTGATTCACTTTGTTATAAAGCAGAAACACGCCATTGTAAAGCAATTATACTCCAATAAAGATGTTAAAAAAATTGGGGGCATTCCTGTAAAAATAGCCACAAATTGAGTCACCACTTGATATTTTCTCTCTGGGGTGAATGATATTCACTGTGGGTTAACTTGTATTCATAAGCTGGTGGCCTTCCCACCCTTTTCTAAAGTAGGTGTAAATGCCCTGACAACAGTCATACTCTATCCCTGGTGAATCGATTGAAACAGAAACAAACAGGTGGATCAGCCAAGATGGCATAGTAGAAAAACCCTGAGCTCAACTCCTCTCATGGACTCACCAAAATCACAACTATTTGCAGAAAAACCATTGATGAAAAAGACTGGAATGTACCAGAAAAGATCTTCTACAACTAATGTATGAAGAAGGAACCAAACAAGATGGATAGGAGGGGTGGAGTCGCAATATAGGCAAGTTCCATAAACCCAGGTGGACAATCCACAAACAGGAGGATAAGTACCATTGCAGAGGTTCTCCCCAAGGAGAGAGGGGTCTGACCCTATGTTGGGCTCCATAGCCTGTGGGTCATATACTGGGAAAACGAGCCCCCAGAGCATTTGGCTTTGAAGACCAGAAGGGCTTACTCTTGAGAGTCCCAGAGAGCTGTGGGAAGTAGAAACTGTACTCTTAGAGGACGCACACAAACTCTCACATGCTCCAGGATCCAGGGCAGAAGCAGTAATAGGAGCCTGGGTCAGAGCTACCTGCTGATCTGTAGAGTCTCCCAGAGAGGTAGGAGGCAACTGCAGCTCACCCTGGGGACACAGACACTGGTGGCAGCCATTTGGGGAGCTCATTCTACTATGAGGACACTGGTGCTGGTAAGCACCATTGTGAAATCCTCCCTCTAGCTTATAAGCCTCAGGACCCATCCCTGCCTGTAGGCAAAAGTGCTGAGACACCTCATGCCAAGCAACTAACTGGGCATGGGCACAGCCCCACCCACCAACAGACAGGCTGCCTTAAGACCCCCTGAGCCCACAGCTGACCCTGGACAGGGCCCTGTCCACCAGAGGGCACAGGATCTGCCCCACAAGCCAGTGTGCAGGCACCAGACCCGGGACCCACAGGGACCTCCAGCCAGAGACCCTGGGACCCAGCTTCACCCACCAGTGGGCAGGCAGCAGCCTCAGAACCCCCCAGGCTCTGGCCTCACTCTCCAGTGAGCCTGCTCTAGCCCTGGGACCAGCCTCACCCACCAGCAGACAAAAACAATTAACAAAATGGTAATAAGAACATACATATCAATAATTACTTTAAATGTAAATGGACTAAATGATACAATCAAAAGAGACAGAGTAGCTGAATGGATAAAAAGACAAGACCCATATATATGCTGCCTACAGGAGACACACTTCAGATCTAAAGACACACACACAGACTGAGGGGATGGAAAAAAAGTATTCCATGCAAATGGAAGTGAAAAGAGAGCCAGTGTAGCAATACTTATATCAGACAAAATAGACTTTAATAAAGACAGATAGAGGAGACGAGGAAGGATATTACATAATGATCAAGGGATCAATCCAAAAAGAAGATATAATAATTGTAAATATATATATGCACCCAACATAGGAGCACCTAAGTACATAAAGCAAATATTAACAGACATAGAGGGAGAAATTGACAGTAACACAATAATAGTAGGGGACTTTAACACCCCACTTACATCAACAGGCAGATCATCCAGACAGAAAATTAATAGGGAAACACTGGCCTTAAATGACACATTAGACCAGATGGACTTAATTGATGTTTATAGGACATTTCATCTGAAAGCAACAGAATATACATTCTTTTCAAGTGCACATGGGACATTTTCCAGGAGGGATAACATGCTAGGCCAGAAAAAAAGCCTCTGTAAATTTAGGAAAATTGAAATCATATCAAGCATCTTTTCTGACCATAACACCATGTGAGCAGGAACCAACCACAAAAAAAAAAAAAAAACTGCAAAAAGCACAAACATATTGAGGCTAAAAAATATGCTACTAAACAACCAATGAATCACTGAAGAAATCAAAGAGGAAATTTAAAAATACCTGGAGACAAATGAAAATGAAATCACAGTGATCCAAAATCTTTGGGATACAGCAAAAGCAGTTCTAAGAGGGATGTTTATAGTAATACAAGCTTACCTCAGGAAACAAGAAAAATCTCAAATAAAGAACCTAATCTTACATCTAAAGGAGCTAGAAAAAGAAGAACAAACAAAACCCTAAGTTAGTAGCAGGAAGGAAATCATAAAGATCCGAGCAAAAGTAAATGAAATAGAGACTAAAAAAACAATAGAAAAGATCAATGAAACTAAGAGTTGGTTCTTTGAAGAGATAAACAAAATTGATAAACCATAGATAGTATCTGAGTCTCATCCGCTCTTTCCTTAGCTGTGATCTGGCCCCAGGTACCTCCCCATATATGCTCTGGATATCTCCCACCCTCTCAGTAAACTGGTGCAAGTGATTACTTCTCTTCCACCTGCATTTTCTCCCCTTTCTATTGGCTCACTGACCTCTTCCTGATCCAGCATGCCCCCTTCCTCTTTTGAATTCACTTGACTCAGCATTTGTGCCTTTCTGTGTACTTTTTATGTTCTCCCTTATATTTTAGTTCTCTCTTATTTTAATTACTGTTCCTCATTAGACAGCCTAAAATTTACCATCTTAACCAATTTTAATAAGTATGTTCACAATGTACAACCAACTTCCAGAACTTTTTCATCTTGCAAAACTGAAACTCTGTCCCCATGAAACCAGAAATTCCCATTCTCCCCTCCAGTCTCCCCCTGACAACCACCATTCTACTTTCTGTCTCTATGAATCTGACTTCTCTCAGTACCTCATATAAGTGGGATCACAGCATTTGTCTTTTTGTGACTGGCTTATTTCATGTAGCATAACGTCCTTAAGGTTCATTCATGTAACCTGTGTCAGAATTTCCTTCCTTTTTAAGGCTGAATAATATCCCACTGTATGGATGGACTTTCATTGCATTCATCTTTTGGCTATTGAGAATTATGCTGCTGTGAACACGGGTGTACAAGTATCTCTTTAAGACCTTGCTTTCAATTTGTGGGGTATATACCCCAAAGTGGAATTGCTGGGTCATATTTTAATTCTATTTTTAATTTTTTGAGGCTCTGACATACCATTTTTCATAGCGGCTGTACCATTTTACATTCCCAACAGTAAACAAGGATTCAAATTTCTCCATATCCTTGTCTACACTTGTTATTTTCTTTTTTTTATTTTATTGCTCTTATTGTTGATAGTAGGCACCCTAATGGGTGTAAGGTGGTATCTCACTGTGGTTTTGATTTGCATTTCCCTTATGACCAGTGATATTAAGGATCTTTTCACATGCTTATTAGCCAATTCTATATCTTCTTTGGAGAAGATGTTCGAAGTCTATTCAAGTCCTTTGCCATTTAAAAAATTGGGTTGTTTGCATTTAAAAATTGGGTCTTTATCTGATTTGTCTTTGAATCCAACATAGCATATATTCCATTACTTTGCCCCACTTCTGAAAACTGGGGTTCAGGAAAGCTGGCTGAATGTTACAGGGTTAACACAGAGTCACAGGACCATATCTGCATATACTCTGAGGTCCTGGTGGTCTCGGGTACATTCAGGGCTTCAACTAACTCTCTAAATAGCACTTCTGGAAATAATAAACGTGAGTGCCATCTGAGAAAAACTCATGAGTTGGACATGCATTGATCCATAAAATTTTTCATTACCTCATTCCAAAATCCACATGAGGTGGCCTTCTAGAAAGAAAAGTGTCCTTGTCCTCAGGTCAAAATGCTTGGAGGAATTTGGAAGAGTCAATTTCATTTTGGTGGTATGGGAATTACTCCAGGATGAACTATAGAGATACGTTGTCTGTATAGGAGAGGTCAAGACTCAGGAGGAAAAAACTAGAAATCACATCAAGAATCTTTATTTGGGGGGTCATTTTTCATTCTGTAAACATCTGTCATGTAGCTAAGAGCCTGGCATTGGCTAAGGAGGTAGGAACAGAATTGCATCTTGGTCAAAGTTAAGTCACTCTAGTTTGTATCTATCAAATTCCAGGGCATAGAGATTATTAGAAAACTAGATGCAGAAATGGGAATTATTAACCATTAATCTCTGCCTCCTGCTTCTGTCTTCTCAGCACTACAGCTTTGGCTTTGATTTCCCTTCTTTGACAATTTAGGTAAAAATTATAGTGGCTGATTAAAATGTGCCATGATGGAAAGGGCAAGGGAAATTAAAAGGTAATTTTCTTTTATTACTTAAAAAATCTGCGATTAAGTCAACTGCTGCTTCTCCACCTACAGAACACAAAGTGCCTACAGAGCTAAATAAAGTGTTTGCTGTTCAGAATGATTATTTCAGAGACTTGGTTGCAACCAGCTAATAAGATGACTAAATGAAATAATATATGTGAGTGTGAAAGCTTCTAGCAAAGTCAGGGTAGTGGTTTTTTTCTTTCCATTTTTTCCTTTTTTTCTTGTGTACCCATTGAAAAAAAAGAGATTACTAAGCAAATTAATAAGTAAGCAGGCAAACAAGTGAAGTGCTCCTTTATTTAATAGCAGAGGCATTTAGCAGCAGGACTGTATTCACAATGAATTTGCTAATTATAAATGAGTCCAATGCAGTATTTAAAGCATTTATGCAGTTCTTAGAAGCCTTAGGGTTCTGTCCCCCTCCACTTGTAGCAATGTGACTACAATCCTCAAGGAGAAAGAACAGTATTGCTTTTTAAATGTCCATTAGTCAGACTGCTCATTTACTTAAACCAGCACCCCCTTTTTTGTTCCCCTTCCCCTCCCTGATGAAAACCCTGAAGCCAGCACAGGCAGGCCTTTACCATGCACACTGTCATCCAACTACAGCAAACAACTTGTCATTCCTCAAATAAGCAGTGCCCTTGGCCTGTGCACTGGCCTTTGCTACATCTTCATCTGGTGAGCTCCTGCTCATCTTTTGCAACCCAGCTCACCATCCTCATTGCCTTCTCTGAGCCACCTTTTCCAGCACCTGTAGGTACTTTGCCCCTCCCTCTACTGAATTCCCATCACACTTTGTTCATATCTCTTAGAACTCTTATCACATTCTATGGCAATGATGTGTTCACAAGGCTCTCTCCCTTGCTGGACTGTAAACTCCTAGAAAACAGGGACTGAACTTTTAACCTTCCTATGTATCCCTAAACACCTAGCATAGTTCTTGGCCCAGTAAATATTGGGCAAAAGTTATTATTAGGATCAGGAAGATAAATGGCAGTGTAGTCTAAAGAAAAACAAACAATCAAAATGGTGGGAACTCTGAAGTAAAGAAGTAAAGAAATAGAAATAGATTAAGAGAAAGGGGGTCAGTAAGAGAGGGTGGGAGTAGAGAAACCTAGGAAGGAAACAAATAGGAAGTAAAGAAGTAAAACAGATGATGGGAAGCAAAGTAACATTAAGGGAACAATGTGAGGTGTGTGAAATCAGGGCAACATAATTAGTTGTCACTTTTTGTCAAATACTCCTGGGTATTTTCGAAGCTCATCTAGCTCCACTTTTCCCTAGAAACAAAGAGAGATGGAAGGAAGAAAAGGCCAGAGAGGGAAGTGAGGCAACAAACATTATGAGCTCAGCACTCAGACTATGACCTCAGCCACTGTCTTTGTCCTCCCCTGTTCCTCAGCCTCTCAGCCTCTCTCTTCTGATCCAGGCCTGAGCTTTGTCTTTTATTCTCCTTTCTACATGGAAGGTCCATGTATACACAAGTCATATATATGAGAACAAGTGGGCACATGTGTCTATGTTTGTTTACCACTGAGTTTTTTTATAATCTGGAAAAAGAAAACAAAGTGTAGTGTCATAGCAAGCCCCCAGCATCCCTGCCTTTGTTGTGTCAGAGGGAAGCATTTGCATAACTCACTGGGGAGGCTGTGGCTCCTGCCTGCAGCCTTGCAAGAGTGGACATTTACAGTGCATGAAGGGTGAGATACTGTTATAATGATGCATATAAACATGCTATAGTATTTATGTGTCTTTAAGACGAAATGACTTTCAGACTCACCAAGCTCTCTTCCTCACAGGAGATGTGCCACTTGATGGTTGAAGCCTTTTGGAGTTATGTCTCGGGTAACCAAAAAGTGTCTCATACTTATAGAAAGCAGTATAGCGCAGCCCTGGATAAAAGTTGAGAGCCCAGGTGGCTTGTGTGGGCTCTGCCACTCAGTCTGAGGCTGAGTTTTCTCATCTGTCAAATGGGAGTAATCTCACACACTTACCTCACATGATTACTGTGAGGATCAAATCACATTATTGTACAGGACCCTACATGTGACCAAGATTTCACAGTTTTCCAGTTATTTATGCCACCAATTTTTAATCTGACCCTCTCAACAACCCTGAAAAATATTTTGATCCTCATTTTACAGAAGAAGAAACTAAAGCTCTAAGAGAAGTGACTTGGCCAAAGCCATATAGCTAGTAAACCAGGATGTTGCAAATTTTCTGTTTTCAAACTCATCTTCAATTATCCCCAGACACAAACCTGGCTATTGGCTTCATAGCCCCTCTTTCCTAACTTCCCCCATGGCGCCTCCTCCCCACAGCCTCTGAAGGTGTTCTGTATAATGGATTAATTAGCTTTTGTCTTGTTCCCCCCTTCTCCCCTACTTTTTCTGGCCCCTAGAAGAAAACACCAGCAGTCCCGACAAAGAAAACCAGCACCACCTTCAACATCGTGGGGACCACCTATCCCATCAACCTGGCCAAGGACACTGAGTTCTCCACCATCTCCAAGGGCGCTGCTCCTAGTGCCTCCTCAACCCCGACAATCATTGCTTCACCCAAGACCACCTACGTGCAGGATATCCCAACTGAGACCAAGACCTACAACAGTGTCAGCAAGGTTGACAAAATTTCCCGCATCATTTTTCCTGTGCTCTTTGCCATTTTCAATCTGGTCTATTGGGCCACATATGTCAACCGGGAGTCAGCTATCAAGGGCATGATCCGCAAACAGTAGATATCGGTGGTGCCGCAACCAGAGCACTGTATACCCTAGGAAGTGTCCATGCACCCAAACCCCACGGCTCCCCTTCATGTGTTTCAGGATTCTTCTTTTTTAACCTTCTTACCAAGCCATAACTCTCAATTAATATTTATGAATCTCAATGAAGAAACAATAACAACAGAAAAAATTACTTTTCCCCATTGCTGAGTATATCCTCATTGGAGCCAAACACTGCCATTTGTCCAATTGCTCATCTTAATCTGCCAGTCTCCCTCAGCTGAGGGCACAGCATGTATTTTATTGCACTCTGCCCACTAAAGAAAGAACAGGAGACTCTATGGCCTGTAGTGAGAGCCTTGGCTATTTGAAAGTTCCAGACTAAGGATGATTGTTGACTGGTCCAGATCAGATGATTCTGACTCACTAGGGAGCCAGGCTGCGTCCCATGTGGTCCTGCCTGCCACCTCCTCTGCCCACAGCAGGGCCCACTAGGCATAAGTACTGATAACAAAGGCAGGAGCCAGTGCTAATCTCTGAACATGGCCCACAACCCCTTTATTGGCTTGGAGGTTAGTGTGGACAGTTGAGGCTTACCACTGTCTACCATGTATGGCCAAAACAGATAGACCCAACTGGGCCAGCCTGGCACCAAGATGGCTGATGAGCTGCCATGTCTAGCCCCTCAGGAAAATAGTACCCTCTTTGGTATACCTCTCCTCCAGAAAGCCCTTTTCTCTCAAGCCCTTTGAACCCCTTGCAGCCAGCTGGACACTGCTTAGCTTGGACTCATTACTGCCTGCAAACTCTTTAGGAAAAGGATCAAGTAATATTTAAAATTTATACTAAAAAGGGACATATAGAACAAATTCTAGATCAAATGCCTAAATTTTTAAAAACATTAGAGAGACAGGAAAGTCACCTCCCTGCCAAGGCAGCTAGTCAAATACTGGATGGAGTAAGCGATTTGGGCTGGATGGTAGTTGAGGCTTGAAATCTGGCTCAAAAAAGAGGGCTACTGGCAGGTGAAAGTCAAATTCTTCCTTCCACACCCTTCACACTCCAAATCGTAGGCCAAGCCCAAGAACTTTGCTCCTACTGTGTCAGGGACCTCTGGTCCTCTGTTGATGCCAATTTTAAGAAGGATGAATTGGAGTTTAGTTGACTTTTGAGACAACTAAATTATTAACCTTATTATCAGTTTGATAATATATTATTTAGGGGATTTGATCTCATTTGTTCTTAATATGAGTAAAAGGGACAGTCATAATTGTAAAATATTTATAAGGTAGATAAACTCAGTTTCATGTGTTTGAATGACTTGCCTAGGCTCCTTACAAGTGTCTGTAATAGAGAACTGTCACGTGCCCCTTTCCAAAGGCCAAAATGAAGACAGGGCTGAGAATCCAGGTCCACCTTGATCTCAGAATCAGCACAATCTCAACAGGCATGCTGCGTCCTGAATGCAGTTTGGTTGGACACCAAAAAGATTTTTAGAAAGTCACAGTGTGTCACCCAAGGAGACCACTTCTAATAGTCATGGCTCAAGGAAATGAGATTAAGATGGCAGCCCCAGCCACTAGTCCAAAGTATCCTAGAACCCCTAAGTAACGCCACAGAGAGCACCAAAAGGAGATTCACCCTGCCTACTCCCTGATCAATGCTCCTAAGGGGTCTATCATTAGCTGCTGGTTGCCTTTTCACCCATCCTTCCCCCATCCCCTGCTTCCTTGCCATTGCTGGGATAATGCATGCCAGTCCCATTATTCCTAAGACTGTGTCTGTATGTAAGTTCATGACTAAAAGAGTGTAGTGTCGTGGATATGTGGGGATGGGGGTGGGATGGGGGGGTGGGGTGTGTGGGACTGTTAATGATTGTCCTGTTAATGAGCATCTTAAGGAATTTAGAATGGAAGCCTGACCTTTGCCTCTCTGTAGAAATTGTGTTTCCAAATGCTTTGGTGCAATGTTTAGCGGCTATTTATTAAACTCTTTCTGAATTGTACTCACTCGGGGTAGAGAACTTTTTTTGGTCACTCTTTGCCTAACACAGGCAGTACTCTGTTTTTGGCTTTCACTCCTATTCTCATGACATCCTTACTTCTTAACACCATTGGAATATGCTGGAGAAAAAGGTATCCCAAGAGCAAGAGACCTATTACAGTAATCCAAAATGGAACCCATGTGAAAACAGCTTTGATTGACTCAGGGGTCTCATTACCCAATATGACAGAGAAGGAAACACTTGTATTGCTTCCTCCACTAAATTCACCCACTCCCAGGAAGTAGAGAAAGTTATTTTCTTTGCAATTCTAAAGGCTTTTGTTCTTTTCCACTGATTATTATTTCCCTTAGGCAATAGTTCCCTTAGGTAATAGTTACTAGGCAGAGGGAGAGTGTCTAGTTGGTTAGTCCATGTGTTGGAGATGGATGATGACCCTTATTTGTTACAGAGTTTAAGAAAAATCTGGGAAGTAATCTTATGAGATGTGCTTGAGGAAATCACTGGGCTTCTAAAGGATGGGGAAGATCTCCTTGGGAGAGCATTTTGAATTGTATAAAAGGTTTTCTTATTTCTTGAAATAAGATCAGGGACTTGAACAATTTGACCCTCAGTGCATGTTCCAGCCACGTGGTCATCTGACAGATGCTCTGATGCTGCAGCAATTTCGTAATACCTGACCAATTCAATCATACCACCAAAACAACCATGAGAGGCAGCCTCCATAGCAAAATTGCCTGATACTCATATTTAAGTGTTGTTTCCTTGAGAAACTTCTAAAACCACTTTGCCTCTGAAAACTATTCCCCTAGTTTTAGGGGAAAGCTGAAGCTGTTCCCATCAGTACTTCTGTTGCTGAGCTCCCCTAGAGTTTGAAACCCTACCCCAAACTGGGACCAATCTTGCAGACTTAATTATTTTATGGTATTTAGGGCTTCAGAGACATATCCCTAGCAGTTCTAGAGGCTGCTGGAAGAATGTCTAACATAGTGTAGGCACTCAGTTAATATTTGTGAATAAATGAATGCTAACCTAGATCAGAGCTACATGGGGGGGGAGGGTTTCATCAGGGTGGTGTTGGAAAGGAGACTAGCTAAACCATGCTCAATGGAGACTAATGGAAGCAAATACATGCAATATGCAACATTCTAAAGCAGCTCTAAGAGCATCCAAGTGCTAATAAATGTGCTCTAAGTCATTTAAAATAACTTTTTTCCTACTTAATGTTTGCTCCTATGAACTTTTAAATCTGAGGCGTTCATGTAATGAGCTATTAGTGCCTCATGCTAAAGTATAAAGTACTGCAAGCAGGAGAGCCAGGCATGACTGAGCACCAGGATGCATCTGTGTTGTGACACTCTTCAGAGGGCTTCTCAGACTGAGCTTGGGAAGGAGGCCCTCTGGAACTCTGACTCCTTCCAAGAGGTCTGGCAGGAGATGGAATGAATGAGAAGGGAAATGGAAAAGGAAGAAAGCATTGGGGAAAATTCTGTCAAAGGGGCCTAGAATTAGAGGCAGGGATCTCTAGTCTTGATAGCATCTAATTACACAAGCTCCCTTTCACCTGGAAATATTAATCACGTGACCACCCACTGGGGTGAGGCTAAAGGCACCTGCCCTTGTTGACTAAGCAAGCTACCCTCTGGAGCCCCCGGCCTTTTTCATCAGAGAGCACCTGGGCCTTTTCTACCTTTCTTTTGCCTCAGCTCCAACAATTTGATATTATGAGGAAAACACTGAGAAGAATGAACACCTGAATTTTAGTCAGGGCTCAATTCCATATCAGTTGCTATGTGATATCGGGCAGGTCCCTCCCCTGAGATGAGACTTTCCCTATTAGAAAATGGGGTTCTGATGAGAGCCAAGTCAACAAAACAGTACCCTGTCCAGCATCTGCCCCGGTGGTCCACTTTGTCCCAAGTGTTACCACATCCTGGGCCCCCCCACACCAGCCCACCCAGGAAACACAAACCCCAACCTTTGGTTGCCTGTCACGCAATTCAGATGGATTGGCAGCTTCAAAAGAATTTGATTAAACACCAAATAAGGAAGCTAAGAGGCTAAACCTTGGAATGCAGGGGCCAAACTCTCAGGCCTAGTAGTGACCTCCTTACCACTACCACCCCCACTCTTATCCTTGGCCTGAGCTTCATGTGGCAGGGTCTTGTGTGATGATGAACAGGACAATTAGTGGCCCAGCACCAGTCCCAGCATGGGCAAAGTTGGGTCCTAAACTGAGAAGATTAAGCAGGTGCTGGTACCAGGCAGGGGGTCCCTAAGTAAACTAAGAGTACAGTTTGGGAACAAAACCACCTTCCCCTTTGTTTTTCCCCTCCAAAGGTTCCGCTTAGTGGAGGACAGAAACTCTCAGAAGGGAATTCCTTAAACTTCAACAGAGCTCATAGGATCTGCGCACACCATCTCTCCCGTCCCTTCTGTGACAGGCAGAAGGTGGCCTTCCTTCCATCTGAGGCCAGCTCCTCTCTTCTAAAAGAATTCTACATTTGTTATCTGCTCTCAGTGAAGCCGCTTTTGCTGAGTCACCACTGCTCTGGTTACTAAAACCTAAAGGCATTTTTTAGTTATGTTACTTGACCCGTCAGCAGCATTTGACACTGTTGACAATGACTTGATTCTTTGGTTTCCATGACACCAGTCTCCTGATAGGCTTGATTTTTCTCCCTGCTACTTTTCTGTTTCTTCTCACTCTATACACTCTCCCTGAATGATCTCATCTGTCCTGATACCCTCAGTAACCACATATTTCAAGTATCTTTTGCTATGTAACAAACCAGCCCCAAATGTAATAGCATAAACAATGACAATTTATTATTCCCGTGGGCCAGGAATGTGGACAGGGCAAATAAAGGATGGCTTGACTCTACTCCATGATGCCTGGGACCTCAGATAGGAATACTCAAATAAGTGGGGGTGACTCAATTGACTGGAACATACGAGGATGGAGGATCTACTTTCAAGCTCCATGTAGCAGGGGATTCTGTGGTGAGATGAAGGCGTATTAGTTACCCAGCTCTAGTCCTATTCAGGAGGGGAAATGTTGGGTCCTAAACTGAGAAGACGAGGGCGTTTTGCATGCCAGTCTAGGGGGTTTGGTCCTTCACTCACATGTCTGGAACCTGGGCTGTGATGGTGAAAGGACAGGTTCAACTGGGACTGTTGACTAGAGCATCTATATATGGCCTTTCCTTATGGCTTCTCACAGCATGGCAGCTGGGTCCTGAAAGGGAGCATCTCCAGAAGGGACCTCTGGAGAACAAGTGTTCTAAGAGAACCAGGTGGAAGCTGCATGGCTTTTACTGACCTAACATGGGAAGTAGCTGCATTCTGTTGGTTACATCAGAGACACGAAGGCCAGGCCTGATTCAAGAAGTTGGGCACAGACCTCATCTCTTAATGGGAGGAGTGTCAAAATTTTGCAGACATGCTTGCAAACCACCACATCTACTTTATGCTGATGACTGCCAAATCAATATCTCTAGCCTAGTTCTTTCACCTCAAATTTAACCTGTTAAAAGCAGCACTCTTAACTCCTCAACCCACACAACTTTTCCCTTGGACATTCCTTTATCAATAAATAAAAGCATCATTCACCCAGATGCTCAAGTCAAAAATTTAGGAGGAATTACTGACACCTCTCTCTCATCCCCCTATCCAGCACATCTGACAATCTTGTGCACTCAGCCTCTAATTTAAATCCCATATTGTACCTCCTCCTCTTCACTTCCACTACTAGAACTCCAGTCTAACCCTCCATCATGATCTCTCACCTGGATCACTATATAGCTAGCATTTTAAACTGTAAACCAGATCATGTCACTTGCTTGTTTAATACATTTCAATGGCACACTGCTGCACCTAAAATAAAATCCAAACTCTAACCCAGGCCTTAAAAGTCCTGCTCAGCCTCCTGCTACCATAATGCCTACCTCATTCACAATGCATCAGCCATATCAACTGCACATCAAGTACTAATATGTTTTAGGGCCTTTATACATGGTGTTTCCTCAGTCTAGAATGTCTCTTCCCTTCCTGCCTTGACCTGGCTGACTCCTACTCATCCTTCAGTTCTCACCTGAAAGGTCATGTCTCTCATGCCTTGTCCTCCATGATAAAAAAGCAGTGTGCTTGCTTCCACTCTACTCTGTATTGCTCTCACTATCCCAACGTTCACCACATTTCATTGCAATCTCCCACTACATTAAGCTCTGTGAGGAAGAGCTGCCCATTTACACCACTGTATAGGATCAACACCATAGTCTAAACTCAGAAAATACTGAATAAAATAACTTCTGAGCTGGACTTTAAAGGATGATTCAAACTTTGTCAGGCAAAGAGGAGAAGGGCATTCAACATGAATGTACAAAGACCCAGAAGTGAGAGAGACCATAATAGGGTATATGGCCAAATTTAGTTGTCCTAACTTTCCAGGCATTTTACTCATTAGGATGGATGGTGAGTATAGTGGTTCTGGACCCAAGAGCTGGTGGTGGGGGGCCATAACCTATCATCTACCTGAGGACCTGGTTGCATGCCATCATCTTGCTGATTTGTGATCACAGAAAGTTGGCTTTTATAGACAAAGAAAGATAATAACAACACATGTGAGCTGCTTGGGGAATAGCTACTTGTTGGCCCCTAGGCTTGAAGTTCTAGGCCAACTTCCTAAAGACTCAGAGTCTTAGAGGTTCCCATCCTTGTAGCCACACTCCAGCCTTGCTGCACAGCAAGGACATTCATTCACACTATTTCAAAACCTACAGACCCTTTCTCAGATCATTAAAGGGTCACATGACATGAACATAAGTCCATGAAGGATAGTATTAACACTGCTAGGTCCTGTTTTAGGCCACTCAGATTTATCATAGTCTCAGAACAACTGTGGTGCAGCCTTCATGGGGGGTTAGGACTCTGCATTCTAGCTGATGGAGTTTTATGCCCGCAAGTGTCATGTTTGATAAGGGCTCTATGATCTTTATACACTTTAAGCTGGTCCCTTCCTGAAATACATATCTAGCCTGGAATCATACCAGTCCTTTCCTTGCCTCTTAATGGGAGAAGAACAATGAAAGTTTAATGAACCCTTATTGACAGAGAGCTAGTGAGCTCCTAGTAGAAATCGTATTAGCCAGAGAAATCCAAGGTGTTATTACTCACCACATTCTCTCCGTACTGATGTGAGGAACAGATGCTACTGACCCTGAAACTGTCTAATCTCCTCGAGCCACATCCATGCTGAATCAGTCTCCTATGATGATCTACAACCAACTTTTCCAGGTTTCTGTGGCACTAGCAGGCCTCCTCCAGTTTAAAGTTAATAGGAAATGGTGCCCAAGGCTGGTGCTCTAGTCAGTGGTACTTCAGCTGGGAATCTGTTCTTGGTACTTTGGTTTTTGGTCGTGTCCACACTACAATCCCCTTGAAGGAGCTATGATGACAGATGCAGCATGGCCTGAAACTTGGGAAGATGGTCATCTCCTCTTACAAGTATTAACATGTGGCCATGTGAGCGGCTTTGATTGGGACTGGTCCCCATCCAAATGCATGAGAAGAATGAGATACCAACATGGTTGTGGGGAAAGCTGCTAGTGGTTAGAACAAATGTGAATGGTAAAAGACATAGGAACTGGGAGGCAAGAAAACTGAGTTCTAATCTGGGTTATACCATTGTCTTACCTGCATTACATTGGGCAAGTCACTTAACCTCTATATAACATAAATATAATAAGAAAACTATTCCAGGGAACACTGGGATTAAATGAGCTACTGCCCATGGAAGATTGTTGGAATCCTTAATTGCCACTCATATGTAGAGAATAAATCTTCTAATCCAAACACTGTTACTGAGAGTGAAGTCACCAAGATGGCAACATAGGTGTCATTCTTGTCTTTGCCCCCTCCCTGCAAGAAAAGCAACTAAAAACTATTTATGGAGAAGACACCACTGAAAGAATCCTAGAACATAGCAATGAGGGTGACCCCAATCTCTGCATCACAGAGGCCAAGACAGACTGCATTAGAAAGGTAAAAGGAGTGACTACATGCTGACTGCATCCCCCTCCCCCAGTGTAGCACCATGCAGAGAGATCCCCCATGAGCCTATAGTTTCTTCACTGAGAAGAGAGAGCCCAGAGGTGACCTCCAGCATGCCCTAACATTGTGGGTTGCTTTGTGGGAGCCCCTACTCTGTTTTTTTCCCACAGAGATTGCAGTGGAATCTGTGGGGCTCAACCACTTGAAATATGATTGTGACAGAGAAGTGGGGAGGGACTTCCAAAAACCAGTACACAGATCTTGGCAAACCATATTCCTACCTGCAGAGACCAAGTAGTCCCAACCAGTGACTTTGCTCATCTGCAGAACAAAGCTGGTGGTGTAGTCTGAACAGGGAACTCAGTGGGGTGCAGGTCTGCTAGATCTGGGTTCTAAAATGAGGAGTTTTGTCAGCTCTGGAGCTGGGTCTGCCCACACTCAGGCAGGAGAGCAGCCCCCATCCCCATCTGATAGGAAATGATGGCGAGAATACCTGAAGGCTGTGTAACAGTGTAACACAGCAATGCTCTAGCTGAGCGGAGGGTGGGCAAAGCTGATTGATCCAGAGCGAAGCCAGTGTCCCTGTTCAGTCAAGAAACTTAGGGCATGAGTCAGCTTAAGACCACAGAGAGCCTTGGTGGCCTTGGAGATGCTTCTCCCACTGCACCCACGAAGGGAAACTAATTTTTAGTCCCACTTATTGCTGAATACAGCCTTCAGCCTGACTGACCAAGGAACCTAATCAGAGCACTTGGGAAGTTCTGATGCATAGCCCATCCAGCAACCCTGTGTATAGTGGCACTTGCACTGAGAGCACAGTCTGGCTTTCCCTGTCTGAAGAGAAAAATTAGTGTCCTTGCCTGACCAGGATATTCAGTCCCCATTCTTGCCTGATTTGGGCCCCCAAATAATGACCTGAACAGGCCCTGGGTCCTATCCTGCTGACCTGCTGGGGCAGGGAAGCTAATTCACAGCCTCACCTACTACTGAGTATAGTACTGTGTCCCAACTGTCTAGAAAGCCTGACCAGAGAATCCAGGCAACAACAGAACCCATTCTACAGACTCACTTGGGCAGGGAACCAAGCCAGCAGTCCTATTCAGGTGTTCTCATCTAGTGGCACAACCCTATATCCCTAATGTCAGAGTTCAAACAGTTGCCTCATCCAAAAACAGACAGGCCCCACCTGCCCAAAGATGTTACCAGCAGATGCGTTCAGAAACCCAAACTGAGCTGACTCATGAAGAACTATCTCTTCCAAAGTGAATCTGCAAAGTCTGGAAGATGAGACCACTTACTCAAATGCACAGATACCAACATAAGGAATCAAGAATCACAAAAAATCAGGTAACTATGACAGCATCAAAGTAAACTAATAAGCTCTAATAACTGGCCCTAAAGAAATGGAGGTCTGTGAAGTGCCAGACAAAGAATTCAGAATAATCCCTTTAAAGAAGTTTAATGAACTACAAGAACACAAGTTTAATGAACTAAAAGAACAGACAGGCAACAAGATGAAATTAGAGAAACAATTCATGAACAAAACAATAAGTCTGATGAAGAAATAGAAACCATCAAAAACAAACAGAAATCCTAGAGCTAAAAAATACAATAACTAAACTGAAGAATTCTAGAGTTTTGAAAACAGACTCAACCATGCAGAAGAAAGAATCAGTGACCTGAAAGTTAGGACACTTCAAATTATCTTGTCAGAGGAGAAAGAACAAAAAGAATGAGAGAGGAAGAAAAGCAAACTGTCAGCCAGAATACTATACCTGGTGAAACTTTCCTTCAGAAATGAAGGAGAGATAAAGACTTTCCTGAACAAAGAAAAGTTGAGTGAATTCATCACCATTAGAACTGCTTTACGAAAAAACGCTAAAAGGAGCTCTTTGAGTGGAAATTAATGGATGCTAATCAACATCATAAAAAACACAAGAAGGCAGGGTAAAACTCACTGGCAATGGTATAGTCAAAGTTAGATTCTATAATATGGTAATGGTGGTGCCTAGTTTACTTACAACTCTAGTTTAAAAGTTAAAAAACAAATGTAGTAAAAAATAACCATGACTATAACAATCTGTTATTGTTTACACAGTATAAGAAATATGTAAGTCGTAACAGCAATAACCTAAATGAGAGGGGGAGGAGAAGTAAAAGTATAAAGCTTAAGCATTCTATTGAAGTTAATTGGTTATTAGTTTAAAATAGGGTGCATAATTTTAAGATATTTTATGTAAGCCTCATGATAACCACAAAGGAAAAACCTGTAGTAATTACACAAAAGAACATGATAAAGAAGTCAAGACATCAAAACACAAAAGAAGATAGAGGGATAAGGAACAAGGAACAGTGGGTCTACAAATAAACCAGTTAACCAATTGTTAACTAATTATTAACAACTATTAAGATGGCAATAGTACATCCTTACTTATCAATAATTACTTTTAATGTAAATGGATTAAATTCTCCAAACAAAAAATATAGAATGGCCGAATGTATAAAAAACAAGATCCAACAATATGTTGCCTACAAGCGACTCATTTGAGCCTTAAAAACACACATAGTGGCTTCCCTGGTGGCGCAGTGGTTGGGAGTCCGCCTGCTGATACAGGGGACACGGGTTCATGCCCTGGTCCGGGAAGATCCCACATGCCATGGAGCAGCTGGGCCTGTGAGCCATGGCCGCTAAGCCTGCGCATCCGGAGCCTGTGCTCCACAATGGGAGAGGCCACAACAGTGAGAGGCCCACGTACTGCAAATAAAACAAAAAAACAAAAAATCCCCACATAGACTGAGGGTGAAGGAGTGGGAAAAGACATTTCAAGTAAGTGGTAACCAAAAAAAAAAAAAAAAAAAAAATGAGGGGTAGATATATTTATGTCAAACAAAAACAGACTTTAAACTACAAATGGTTAAAAGAAACAAAAAGTCATTGTATAATAAGGGGTCAACCCATCAAAAAGATATAACATCTGCAAATATCTATGCACTCAACATTGGAGAACCTAAATATATAAAGCAAATACAAACAGAGAAAGAAGGAGAAATAAACAGTAATATAATAATAGTCAGGGACTCTAATATCACACTCTCAACAATGGAGAGATCATCCAGAGAGGGAATCCATAAGGAAACAGTGGATTTGAACAACACTGTAGACCAAATAGACCTAAAAGATACTATCTATCTATCTATCTATCTATCTATCTATCTATCTAAAGGGAGAGAGAACATTCTATCTGACGACAGCAGAATACATATTCTTCTCAGGGGCACATGGAACATTTTCTAGGATAGACCATATTTTAGGCCACAAAACAAGTCTTAGCAAATTCAAGAACATTGAAATCATAGCAAGTATCTTCTCTGACCACAATGGTATGAAACTATAGTCAATAACAGAGAAAAACTGAAAAATTCACGAATCCATAGGAATTAAACAATAATCTCCTGAACAACCAAGATCAAAGAAGAAATTAAAGGGTAAATTAAAAAGTGTTTGGGGACAAACAAAAAGGTGACACAACATACTGAAACCTATGAGATCCAGCAAAAGTAATTCAAAGAGGGAAGTTCATAGCAATAAACACCTACATTAAGAAGCAAGAAATATCCTGAGTAAACAACCTAACTCCATAACTTAAGGAATTAGAAAAAAGAACAAACTGAATCAAAGTTAGCAGAAGAAAGGAAATAATAAAGATTAGAGCAAAATAAATGAAATAGAGAACAGAAAAATAATAGGAAAGATTATACAAAATAAGAATTTGTTCTTTGAAAAGTTAAACAAAATTGACAAACCTTTAGCTAGACTAAGAAAAAGAGAGGGTCCAAATCAACAAAATTATAAATGAAAAAGGAGACACACAATCGATGCCACCAAAATATAAAGGATCATAGGAGGCTACTGTGAACAACTATACACCAAGAAACTGGACAACCAAGAAGAAATGGAAAAATTCTTAGAAACATAACAAAACCAAAACTGAATCAGGAAGAAATAGAAAGTCTGATTAGATCAATTACTAGAAAGGAGATTGAATTAAAAATAAAAAATTTTCCAATGAAGAAAAGCCCAGGACCAGAGGACTCCACTGGTGAATTTTACCAAACATTCCAAATTAAACCCATCCTTCTTAAACTCTTACAAAAAATCAAAGAGGAAGGAAAACTTCCAAACTCATTTCAAAAGGCCAGTATTACTCTGATATCGAAGCCAGAAAAGGACACAGGGAGGGGGAAGGGTAAGCTGGGACAAAGTGAGAGAGTGGTATGGACATATATACACTATCAAATGTAAAATAGCTAGTGGGAAGCAGCCGCATAGCACAGGGAGATCAGCTTGGTACTTTGTGACCACCTAGAGGGGTGGGATAGGGAGGGTGGGAGGGAGGAAGACACAAGAGGGAAGAGATATGGGGATATATGTATATGTATAGCTGATTCACTTTGTTATAAAGCAGAAACTAACACACCATAGTGAAGCAATTATACTCCAATAAAGATGTTAAAAACAAAAAACTTTTGCCAGAAAAAAAAAGAAAAGGACATTACCAGAAAAGAAAACTGTAGACCAATATCCCTGACAAATATACATGCAAATATTCTCGATAAAATACTAGCAAACCAAATTCAGCAGCGCATTAAAAGGATCATTCACCATGATCAAGTGTCATTTACACCTGGGATACAAGGATGTTTTGACATACGTGAATCAATCAATGTGATATATTTCATTAATAGAATGAAAGAAAAAATCATATGATCATCTCAATAGAGGCAGAAAAAGCATTTAACAAAATTCAACATTGGAACATGGTAAAAACTCTTGACAAATTAGGTATAGAAGGAGTATACCTCAACAAAATAAAGGCCGTATATGATAAACCCACAGCTAATACCATACTCAATGGTGAAAAGTTGAAAGCTATTCCTCTAAGATCAGGAAAAATGCAAGGGTGTCCACTCTCACCACTCCTATTTAACATAGTACTGGAAGTCTTTGCCAGAGAAATCAGACAAAAAAAAAGAAATAAAAGGCATCAGAATTGGAACAGAAGAAGTAAAATTATCTCTATTTGCAGATGACATATTATAAATAGAAAATCCTAAGACTCAAAAAAAAATCCTAAGACTCTACCAAAAAACTATTAGATATAATCAATGAATTCAGTAAAGGTGCAGGATACAAAATTAACATAAAGAGATCAGTAGCATTTCTATACACTAACAACAAGTTATCTGAAAAAGAAATTTTTTAAATGATCCCATTTACAACAGCATCAAAAACAATAAAATACTTAATACTAAACTTAACCAAAAAGGTAGAAAGATCATTATTTTGAAAACTACAAGATATTGATGAGAGAAATCAAAGAAGATACAAATAAATGGAAAGGTTCATGTTAATGGATTGGATTCATGTTCATGTTCATGGATTGTCAATACTACCAAAAGCCATCTATAGATTCAGTGCAATCCCTGTCAAAATTTCAATGGGATTTTTCACATAAGTAGAAAAAAAAATCCTAAAATTTTATGGAACCACAAAAGACCCAAAAAGCCAAAGAAATCTCGATAAAGAAGAACAAAGCAGGAGGCATCATACTTCCTGATTTCAAGCTATACTATAAAGCTATAGTCATCAGAACAGTATGGTAGTGGCATAAAAACAGACACATAGATCTTTAGAACTGAATCAAGAGCCCGGAAATAAACCCAAGCATATACGGTCAACTAATATTTGAGAAAGGAGCCAAGAATACTCAATGGAGAAAATATAGTCTCTTCAATAAAGAGTGCTGGGAAAATTGGATATTCACATATAAAAGAATGAAACTAGACCCCTTTCTCACACCACTCACAAAAATTGACTTGAACTGGATTAAAGACTTAAATGCAAACCTGAAACCATGAACACCCATAAGAATACATAGGAATAAAGCTCCTCAACACAGGTGTTGGCAATGATTTTTTGGCTACTACACCTACAGCACAAGCAACAAAACCAAAAATAAACAAGTAGAACTACAACAAACTAAAAAGCTCCGTACAGCAAAAGAAACAATCAACAAAGTAAAAAGACAACCTACAGAATGGGAAAAAATATTTTCAAACTACATATCTGATAAGTGGTTAATATCTAACATATATAAAGAACACATACAACATAGCAAAAAAAACCCAAACACCTAATAATCCAATTAAAAACTGGGCAAAAGACCTGAGTAGATCATATTTTCAAAGAAGATATATGAATAGTCAACAGATACATGAAAAGATGCTCAACATCACTAGTTACTAAGAAAATTCAAATCAAAACCCCAATGAGATTGTTAGAATGACCATCATCAAAAAGACAAGGGATAACAAATGCTGATAAAGATATGGAGAAAAGGTAACCCTTTGCACCTCTGGTGGGATTGTAAACTGGTACAGCCACTATAAAACAGTATGGAGGATCCTCAAAAAATTAAAAATAGAACTATTATATGATCCAACAATTCCACTTCCGGGAATATAGCCCCCCAACATGAAAACACTAACTCAAAAAGATATATTTTGTGCTGTGAACCACCACGTTCACAGCAGCATTATTTACAATAGCCAAGACATGGAAACAACCTAAGTGTTTATTGATGGATGAATGGATAAAGAAGATGTGATACACACACACACACACACACACACACACACACACACAGTGGAATATTATTCAGACGTTAAAAAACAAACAAACAAGGAAATCCTGCCATTTGCGACAACATAGATAGACCCTGAGGGCATTATGCTAAATGAAATAAGTCAGACAGAGAGAGACAAATACCGTATGATCTCGCTTATATGAGGAAAAACAAACAAATTCACAAAAGGAGAGATCAGAGTTGTGGTTACCAGAGGTGGAACATGAAGGGAGGTGGAATTGGAGGAAAGTAGTCAAAAGTTACAAACTTCCAGTTATAAGATAAATAACTACTACATGACAACTGTATTTAACACTGCTATATGATATACATGAAAGTTATTAAGAGAGTAAATCCTGAATTCTCATTAGAAGGGAAAAATTATTTCTTTGCTTTTTCCTTTTATTGTAGCTATATGAGATGATAGATGCTAACTAAACATATTGTAGTGATCACTTCATAATATATGTATGTCAAAGCATTATGCCGTACACCTTAAACTTATACAGTGATGTATGTCAATTATATCTCGATAAAACTAGGAAAAAACCCACTGTTACTGACTTAGGATAAGCCCTCCACATTTCTGGGTCTCAAATATTCCCCTATATAATGAGGGTCTTGAACTATGTGATATTTAAGGGCCCTCTGGGCCTGATAATCCAGGATACTAGCCAAACTGATTGGAGTTGAAGTCAATTGTGTCTGTGTATAAAGAGAGTCTAAAATAGTTTTTTAATGTTTACATGAAGAAATGTGCCTTGTGCATTTTGGGTGCAAATGACAGCAAAGTAGGCATTGTGGGGAGGGAAATCCAATGCTCCTGAAGTCCTAGAGTCCTGGTGCCTGGCAGGGTAAATTCTGACTGCAATGGTCGTGTTTGTCCCTTGAGCTGTAATCAGATCAGAGCAAAATGTAAGGTATTATCACATTTCTCAATCCAATTATATGCTTTCCAAGCTGGGTTGGTAATCTGTGGCTTTTTTAATTTTGATTTTTAAAAATTTCATCTTGGTTGTTCTCTGGAAAGAAAATGTCTTCCTTGGGAAAAAGTCTGCTTTTAAGGGAGGAAGGATACTGGTGCTATGACAGAGAAAATACGTATTCAATATCTGACATGTCATAGGCATTTGAGTTTCCTTCTTTTCACCTCCCTCTCATCTCTCCACATTCACAGACACTAGCTCAGTGCATGGAACATAGTAAAAGGCTCAGGAAATGACTGTGGAATAAATGAATGAATATGATGGAATCCTTTCCCCAAAATCCTGACCCAGAATAATTTGAGAGCAGATGAAAGATTTACAGAGGATTATGGGACCAAATTAAATAAGTGAATGGGCTGTAAATGACAGTGATAATAACAATAAGACTAACACTGAGAGCTATCATTCACTGAGAGCTTCCCAGGCACCGGTCCCTGTACCAAGGGCTGACAACAACTCTTTGGAGTAGATACCATTATTATCTCCATTTTACAGATTATGAAACTGAGGCTCAGGGAGGTCACATGATCCAAGTTAAGGCCCCACAGACTGTACAAAGTTCCAACCCATTTATCTAGCATTTGTAGTTAGGAAAAACTTTGATGCTACAACTCTGTGAGGCAGGTGGAGCTAGACTGGTTGACTTGGGGAATATGGAGGCACTAGTGTTTCAGGGCCTGGCTGTTGGTGTGTGTCTGAATGTGTATCTCCTGGCATCCAGATATTCTGGAGATCATGGAGAAGGCCCAAGGAGTAAGTTAGAAGATTTGTTTATACATTGTCCATGGGCTGTTTCCTCTGCACAGTTCTCTCATGGTGATTAGTTAGTTAGTTGTTTGCAAGATGTCAGCCAGTTCTGTTCTATCAGGTGCAACAAATGAGGGTTTCATTCACTCAGCAGATATTTATTTAATCTGCTTGGCATAAGTGCCAAGTCCTATGCAAAGTGCTAGTGGTTCTGCAGTGAAGACAGGAATGGGATGTACTCTAAGGAGGGCACAATCTAATGGCAGAGAAATAGGAAAAGAGCCAACATTGAGTGTTGGGGACTGGGGGATCATGGATGCAAGGCCCTTAACTAGCCTGAGGTGCTCAGGAAAGGGCTTCCTTGAAAAAGTGTCACTTAACCTGTGATTTGGACTGAATAGTTATCCTGTCCTGTCCAAAATGGGGTGAGGATGAGTGGGGAAGGCAAAGAGAGGGAAGTAGAAGTGATGAAGCAGAAGGAATAGTATGTATAAAGATTAAAGATATAGACTCTGAAAGTACAAAGATTTCAAGGACCTTAATGTAGTTAATTATGGCTGGAGAGGGAGGCAGAGGCCAGGGCAGGGCTCTGTAAGGGCAAGGTAAGGCTGTTTGACCTTATCCTCAAAGGCAGAAAGACACTAAAGGATGTTAAGCAGGAGGGTGTAGGGGTGATGGTGATGGGGGACTGGCAAGCAAATTACTAGGTCTGAGTGGTGTGTTAGACAAGACTCTCTGACTGCAGTGAGAGTGGAAGGAGAAGGGAAGTTCAGGCAGAGCAACTTCAGTGTAATCATCTGCTTATGAGATGGCCAGTGGCCTCCCATTTTGGTACTCTATTTACAAACACTTTTGGGGATCCTCCCTGAGCTTAAGAAATTCTTAATTACGGTCCTTCGTCCAGCCTTCGATCGGAGGAAGCTTGCCTACAGCCTCATGTGATTCCATTTCTAAAGGTAGCTGGACAATTTTTAACCCATTTTTTTTGTCCATTCCATTCCTAATCCTGTAGGCACCCTCGGCTTGAATTTTTTTAGGCACACAGATTGGAGGCATTCATGGCATTATAGTGTTTGGATTTGTCCATTCAAAGGCAAAGAGATACTGGGAGTCTGGATGCAGTGGAATGCAGAAGAAAGCACTAGCACTGTGAACCAGTTTAACAGCCTATTATTTAGAAACTTAGATGGGGTGGAATGGAGACCTCCTCTGGCATGGGACTAGGTAGACTCCTTTGGCCAAGAGCAATTGTTTTTCTTGGTGGGTGTCTTCTCTGTGAGGGTTTCCAGCTTGGACTATTGCCTGGAATTTAGTGAGCAAGTCCCTTCCCAACAAGGGCACAGGGCAGTCAGGCATGAGTAGAAACTGATGTACAAAAGTAAAATTTCCTAGCAAGCAGTGGAGGGGAGGGATGAATACCTTGGTTTGGGGCCTTCCATCAATCTCCATTATCATACAGAATTGGGAGGACAAGGGTCCAGGGAAGTCAGTCAGCACAGAGTAGGCGGCCCCCATATCTAATAAGAAAATAACTTTCCTACCTGCCATGTCAATGGTTACCCAAGGCTCCTCTGGAGAAATGACCAGGTGTCCTTGGGGAGCCAGGGAGGGTCCCAGGCCCCAACAGTCTTAGGTCCTCTTGGCCATCATCGGTTTGGGGGCCCGGAGTCCCCATCGGGACTGGGGCTGGTCCCACTTCCAGTGGCCCTCTCGTTTGCATGTCAGGCAGGATCCCAGTGGACTTTTCCCATACAGGGAGCATTTGTCCTCCAGTGGCCCTCTTGGCCACACTTAAAACAGATCCTTTCCTGGCGAGACAGTGGCCCTGATCCAGGCTTCCTGGATCCTGTCCCCATCATGGGCTTTTGTAAGGGAGGGTAACCCTGAGGTGGTGCAGGGGTTAGGGCTGCCGCCAATAACTGTGCTTTTCGCTGTTGTCCCTGAATCCTTTTTACCTCTTCAACCTTATCTCTATTGTTGAATACTCCAAAGGCCAAATCTGTGGGCTGATTCAGGGGTGTTTGGGGTCCCATAGCTGCCCAGATGCGGCATTAGGGGTAAACAGGCCGGAAGACTGTCCCTCCTCAGAATTGGTGGTGGGGGGGGCGGGTAGGAGTTCCCGGTTGTGGACCTCGGGGAGGTGGTCTCATAAGGGGATCATCTAAAACATCAGGCTCCCGTGGGGGAAGAAGGCACTTTGAAGGGATGTGAGCCAGGCACACCTGGCAGGATTTCTTTAGACCTGGATCTTAGAATAGGGTCATGAACATTTGAACATATGGGATTCCCACCCCATCTACCTTTCCTTTTACAAAATAGATCCAGCTGCAAGATGGTATTGTCATTCAGTGACCCATTTTCCAGACAGATCTCTTGGTCCCCTAGTTTGTACTGGGGCCATGCAGTATTGCAAAAGAAAATTAATTTCTTTTTTCTTAAACCATCCTGTCTAAATTTTCCCCAATTAGCTAATATGCATCCTAGCAGGGAGTCCTTCAGGATGCTTGCAGTTGCCCCTATTTTTTTTTTATTAGGATGTCTTGACAAGATGGGGGTGTGATGGATCCTGGCCAAGATGGTAGTTATTAGTCCCAGTGTCAACAGTGGGGTCCCTGTGGGCACCTGAAATCTGCCTGGTCAGTGCACCTGAGAAGGCCCCTTGGATTAGTCACGGAAAGTAACAAGAGCCAGTGGGAGAAAAAGCAACCAGAATTCCAGGGCCTAAATCCTTCAGAGAGGGAGGGAGGAGACCTAGGCCCTGAGATAACTAAATGGGTTACTGTTATCACTGAAACGAAAGAAAGAGAAACAAATAAAGCCAAAGGGTAGGGCTGGAAGCAGTGATAGCGACACAAGGCCAAAACTCCCCTCCGGATATGGTCCTTGTGATGTTGAGGAGGGCTACCTCTCCAGAGAAGTAAAAGAGGCAACACCCGACCTGTTGGCAAAGCCAGCAAGGGGGCTCGAGGATCAACAGACAGTCCAAGAAGTCATGAGAGAAGGAAGATATAAGAGAAATCCAGGACAGTAGGGAAGGTATACAGCCACGACGCTTCCCAAGAGAGATTTGTAAGCCCTCTGAGAAAGGTGCTCGTCCACTACCTTCGCTCAGGGCTTGATAAAGTCCAAAAAAAGGTAAGAAGGCTGAGTGGGACTAGGAAGGTGCACAGATGCAACGCTTCCTAGGGGGGAAGGGACTGCAACCCTCTTGAGGGAAGTGCTCTCCCACAACATCTGCTTGGGGGTGCAGTGAGGCAGTAAGCCCCAAGAGCACTCGGGGAGGGCCGGGTCTCAGATCTAGAGGAGGACTCACAGAGTCCCCCAATTTGGGCCCTCTCGCAGTTCCGGCGTCCTGGAACCAGACTGGGACAAAGAACGAGTGGCGGGGGAACTGGGCTCGAGGAGCCACAGAGGGGAAACTCACCCAACTAAGTTGTCAATTACTTGCTGTGCAGTCTTAATTTGGATGTCTGGTGGCTGTCTAGGTGGATCTTCTCGAATCCAAAGAGATAGACCAATAGGAGAGTGAGAAAGATCAAGGGGAGAAAAGCCTTGGCCTCCGTGGGCTCCTTCACAGCCAGAGCACTGGTCTCTGCCAGATCCTGCAGGCAGTGTCAGCCATGACCTAAGGGACTACTTAAATGTACATGGCTCAGGACAAGTTCCAGCTGTCCTCCAGAGGGGAGCCATAGCCCAGTAGGCGGATCGAGATTATGCCCTTTGAGGTCCCACATTGGGCACCAGAAAAGATGCTTCAGGAAAGAAAGTGGGGTCGCAGAGAATGGTCACATCCCAGGTCTCAGGCAAGCCCTTGGGACAGTGCTGAGTGTGGGTTCTTGGCTTCATGCAGGAAAGAATTCAAGAGTGAGCCATAGTACAGTGAAAGAAGGTTTATTCAGGGAGATACATACTCCACAGACAGAGTGTGGGCCATCTCTGAAGGCGAGAAGCCCCAGGGTACAGGGCTGTCAGTTTTATAGGGGTGGGTAATTTCATAGGCTGAGTGGGAGGATAATTCCAACTATTTTCGGGAAGGGGGCAGGTTTCCAGGAGTTGGGTCACTGCCCACTTTTTGACCTTTATGGTCCACCTTGGAACAGTCATGGCACCTGTGGGTGTGTCATTTAGCATGATAATGTACAACAGTGAGTGTATACTGTTGCTGAAGGTCTAGTGGAAGTCAACTCATCCTTCATCTTGGACCTAGTTGGTTCTAACCAGTTTATGTCGTGTCCTCAATGACTATATCATTCTTTTAAAGGTTGTGCCCTGCCCCCTTCCTGTGTCAGTAATTGAAGCCTTAGGATCTCCTGCAGTCCCCCACCCCTGCCTCACACCCACAGCCATGTGAGGGCATACAGAGTAAGAAGGGAATGTGGTCCAGACAGAGCCCAAAGAGGAGCAGTAACACATAAGGGGAAGGAGCCCCTAAGACCAGCAGCCAGCAAAGGGGACTGAGAATGGGCAGCTAGACAAGTACAAGAGAGGCCAGGAAGAAGTGGTGCTATGGACAGAAGCAGAGGAAGGAAAAGAGTGTTTCCAGAAGGATGGAGGGGTGGGAATGTTCATTGCTGTCATTTGCTGCTGCTGATTTCGGAAAGGACAGGACTGAAAAATCTCCTTTGGATTTATGGACAAAGAAGTGTTTGTTGAAGTTTGTAAGAGCACTTTCTGTGGCGTTACAGGAGCAGTGGCCAAATTGCAATGGACTGATAAGTAAGGGAGGAGGGAAGAAAGATAATAAATGTGAAGGTCTCCTTCAAGACCTTTTGGTTACAAGAAGAGCTGGAGGGGATGTAGAATTGATAAAGGTTGTGATAAGTTAGTTATTTTTTTATGCGGGAGAATCTTAAATATACTTTTAGGCTGAGGAGAAGGAAACAATGGACAAAGAAAGGAGGAGGAGAAGGGAGAAAGGGAGGGAAAGAATGAGGCCCAAGGATTGGGGGTGGGGTGCAGCACTGGGCACAGAGGAAAAGAGGCAAGTATGGCTGTCATTCAGGAACATGAGAGTTTGGGGCTCCAGAATCCCTCCTGTGGCAGGCAGAATAATGGGTCCCCACAGATGTCTACACCTTCTTCCACCAGAACCTGTAGATGTATTATCTTACATGGTAAAAGGGAATTAAGGTTTCTGGTTTGCTGACCTTCAAATAGGGAGATGACCCTGGATTATCTGGGTAAGCCCAATGTAATCACAAGGGCCCTTATAAGTGGAAAAGGGAGGCCAAAGAGAAAACCAGAGATAGGGCAGCCTGAGAAAGACTTAGCTCAACATTGCTGGCTTTGAAGATGGAAGAAGGGGGCCAGGAGGCAAGGAATACAGGAAGACTATAGGAGTTGAAAAAGACAAAGAAACACATTCTCCCCTAGAGCCTCCAGAAGGAACACAGACTGGTAAGACTCATTTTGAACTACTGACCTCCAGAACTGTAAGATGATATACGTGTGTTAAGTCCCTAAGTTTATGATAATTTGTTATAGTAGCCATAGGGAACCAATACATCTCCCCCCACATTTATTTCTTTCCAGGGTTCTAGACACTCAGAAATAATCAAGGCTCACCAGTTGAATGTGAGTACGGATTTATTAATTTGGGCAAACATTTTAAACTCCCAGAATACAGGCTCCTGTTCAAATTCTGTTGGAAAAATCTGTCTTGGGCTAGCAAGAAATCCATTCTGCAAATATTTATTACACACAAAGTACTATACTAGGTGCTAGGAATACAACAGACAACAAAATAGACAAGGCTAAACAGTACCAGAATAGAGGGAGATTTCTAGTAACATGGATCAAGAATGGGGTAACTGTAGCACAAGTGTTCAATCTTTAGCTTTGCATCTTTAGAAAAGTCCTGTCCTAGTTCACTGATTTTGTCAGCTATGTTGCTGTCCCCATAGGTGAGCAAAGAACACCTTTAAGTCAGAATAGGAAAGGATTGGATTGCCTGGGCTTTTCTTCAAGTGCTTAGTGAAGGACATGTGTGGGTAGGGAGAAGCTGTACAAGTTGGAGTTTTGACAGGTGTCAGGGCAAAAGAACAAGGGGCCAAAAGCATTTGGGATACACGTAAAAGCCATAGAGGTGGCAATGAAGCTAGAGGGCAGTGATGCCAGGAAGGCAATGCCACACTGGGAGAAAGTATAGGTACTGATGATCTGAATATCTGAGGATGTGCCTGATCCCTGAGGATGTTGTAGCCTTGTCCTAGCTCTCCTGCCCACCATGCTATGACTGCTTTAGCACTGATAATAGTGTGTTGTCAGTGTTGGTTACCTGGCTGTCTCCCACAGGATTGTGAATTCTTTGAGGGGAGGGACTGTTTATGTCTTTACTTCCCAGGTGCATGCAAGTGCAAAGCATAGAACAGTCACTGTTTCTCTGCCTCTGGGAGGAGTGGAGCAGAGAGACAGAGACTACAAGCCACAGTGTAAGAGATAGATATCCCTAAAAGGGAATCAAGGAGGGAAAAAGGAAAGGAGGAAAGAGTCATCCTTTTTACCTTTTTCTCTGTTGCTTCCAGCCTGCCAAACCTCCTCCTCCATTATTGACCTTTTCATTCTCCCCACCCACCTCCTTGAGGGATTGATTGACAACTATTAATAAATGAAACTCACTTGAAAGATGTCTTCAGCAAGCAGCCAGGGAGGGAAATCCCAGGAACTAAGGGATGTGGGAGCATGGACATCTGCATTTAAGGTCCTGTCTGTGAGTCTTTGGGGTAGCCCCTGAACTCTGGCTTCTGGAAAGGATGCTCACTTCTAAGGGACTTAGGGCCTCAGATTCCCACTTTACAGGAGACCCAGAGACCAAGTAGAGATAGGCCTGCACAGCAGTGTCTCAGCAGGGACTCCCTGAAATCTTGGTATAGGAAGAACTCTGAGTTTGGTACATTGTATCAAGCAGAAAAGTGAAGCACATCTTTCCACATCAGAGAAAGGGATTCCCAGGGAAGAGAGAACTGGTTCTGGTTCTTTCCCACCTCTTCTGCCATAGGTACCATCCTTCATCCACAGCCTCATCACCCTAGTTCCCAGGAAAACATTAAATTGAAGCCAATAACTGTTTCATTTAATGACATCTGCTCAATTTGTTACAGTTATTCAGATCTGAACATTTTTAATAGTATAGCCTTCCTCTGATATAAACACAATTTTTACACAGAATGAATATTTAAATTGTTTCTTTTAGGGTGTGTAAACCAGCAAATCAGAGCAAGCCTACTATATTAATGATTCTTTTCTCATCAGCAGCTGTGGATCTCACACTTCACAGCTAGCAGAAGTTTCACCTTTTTCCCAGGGTTTCAAGTTAGGAAGAGTGTATTCAGAACCAGGGGAAAAGGATGTAATGTGAAATCAAGAAAGAAGAGTGGTGCAGTCTCCTCCAGGAGCTATGTGGAAACATCTTCATCCTGTAATGATGCCCCCAGTCATTGGTACGTCAGGAATTTAGTGCTCCCTCCCAGGCTGCCCCCTGAAGCCATCTTTCAAGCGGATTTCATTTATTTGTCAATCATCCGAGGAAATGGAGGAAATCAAAATGGAGGAGGAGGCTTGGGGGCTGTGGCAGCAGCAAAGAAAAAGAAAAAGGAGGGCTTCCCTGGTGGTGCAGTGGTTGAGAGTCCGCCTGCCGATGCAGGGGACACGGGTTCGTGCCCCAGTCCGGGAAAATCCCACATGCTGCGGAGCGGCTGGGCCCGTGAGCCATGGCCGCTGAGCCTGTGCGTCTGGAGCCTGAGGCCCGCGTACCGCAAAGAAAAAAAAAAGATAAAGGAGGATAGGATGTTCCTTTCTTCCCTTTCCCCTTTCAAGGCTGTCTAGATTTATCTCTTTTCTTCTTTTCACAATGATGGAAGCTCAAGATAAAACTTCAGCTGCATTTCTCAAATTGTGGTTGATTGTCTCTTGTGCCCCTCCTCCCTGACTCTGTGAGATCAACAGGGGGAAAGAATATTCTACATATAGGAAACATGTGCAATGTCCCAGAGGTTCGAGAGAGCAAGTAGCTGTTGAGGAACCGTTAATAGTTAAGTGTAGCTCAAAAGGAGAGTACTGGTAGGTGCAGAGGGCAGAGAACAGAGCATATGATGAAGATGTAGGTAGAGAGATAAGTAGAAATCAGTTGTGCAGAATTGTATAGGCCAGCATGAAGAATTTGAACTTTATCTGAAGATCAATGGGGACCCATTGAAGGATGTTAAGTAACAGAATAGCATGGTCAGGTGAGATTTAGTAAGATCTTTTTGACTTCTGCTGGTAGACGTGAATGGTGAGGAATAACACTGGTAGCAGTCTTTACACAGCATTGTGGGGCCTCCTGCTCTGAGCAGGCCTTTGACACACCCTAAATCTTTGCTGCAGCATACCTGGGCACTCCAAATTTGGAACATAAAGATCACATTTCATAGTAGGAAAGCCTTCTGTTTATTGACTTCCTATTATTCTGATATCACTTTGTGTAAGGGTTATAGACATAAATAATTGCAACAGAACTTTCAAGAGTAAATGTTATTGCTGTGGATTGAAAACAAAACAAAAATAATTCCATTACTGGGTGGAAATGATAATATTAGGCTATGTAATTTTTCTGCTATGGTAACTGCAGAATGAAAAGATAATAAATACAATAATAAAGGTGGACATGAGGATTGGGCAGAGCAAAAACTTAGTCATCATTGTGAAAACCTCATTTCCCACTCAAACTGCCTTTGCCTACACGCAGACTGAAAGCAAATGTCTGAAGTCAGTGCACCTTATACTGTAATGTGCTTGCAAATCCCCCAGGGATGTTAGTAAAATGCAGATTTTGACTCAGAGGGTCTGGGGCCGGCCTGAGATGTTACATTTCCAACAATTTCCCAACAGATGCTGTGGATGCTGGTCCCTGGCCACAGCTGGAATAGCAGAGACTGAGCAAGTCTCAAGCCAAGCCTTAAATGGGCCAGGCCAGGGCAGCTGCCTAGTTCCTGACAGGAAATGCTCAGGTGGGAGTGCCATCCCTGGGTGCCAGGTAAAAAATGATCATGATAATGATCACAGTTCTAGGCTCAGTGTTGGGATTCTAGCAGCCCGATCTATAGTACCTAGATCTCTTCCCTTATGGAGTTCTGGACTGGAGAGCTAGATGCCTGAGTCAGGCAGGAGAAGAAGGAAATAACAGCTCCATTATTGGTAAAGTGTGAATGAGAGACTTTGGCTTTGTGAGCAGTCACCATGGGCTTGCCAGCCCTTCATCCCAACTCTGCAGATGAGACCACCCAGGCATTAGCACAGCTGGTCAATCCCCTGCCTTCTCCTGAGGGTCAGGCCCCTTTCTGCTTGGCAGAGAGCAGATCATAAAAGCTTCACTGTGTCCTGAATGTGGGCTGGCTCCTAAAACAGAGTGGGAGGAGGGGGCTGCTCAGGAGGAAGGAAACAATATTTTAAAGTTCTTTTCCATGTTTATCTTCTTCCCCCACTGCACACACTCACATACCCACACACTAACTAAACAGCAAGCTTTCTCAGGGCAGGGATTTAATCTGCATTGTTCACCATAGTAGTTACTGCTAGAATATTGCCCAATGCCTAGTAAATGCTGAAAAATATTTGGTGAATGAATGAACTTTCAGACAACTCTGTAAGGTAGATATTATTTTATCCCCATCTTTCCAATGAGGAAACAGAGGCACAGAGTGGTGAAACAATACGCATAAACAACCTCCCTTCTTTCAGCCAATGAAACATTAAATTACATTGCCCTTTTCTCATAGCTTTCCAACGGCCACTGCCTGGAAATGTCCATTCAATCAATAATACCCAGCATGCATTTTTCCCTTCCTCCTTTCTAACAGAACCCTAGATTTTGTTTATGAGTCTGTTCCTTCCACATTGATCATACTATGCATTGGGTTAACCTGACCCTTTTAGCACCTGAGACACATTTGATTGGTTCGAGATAATCCATCCCCCTTTGCCCTTAATTAGTTCAGAAATGGGAATGAGAAATGAAAAATTGGCTAAGGGATTCTGGGAGAGTTTTAGTTCATTCTTTTGACAGAATTTCCACCAGTGATGCTCTCCCTCCTTCTGAAAGCAAGAGAAAAAGCAAGTAATGCTGTTTCTGTCCCATAACCCAAGAGGGATAGCAATAGGATAGTCTGTGGACAGCAGAGTGGAAAGAACTTGAGTTCCTGATGATATTAATAAGCCACTGGATCAACCTGCCCTAAAGCCCACCCTACCTCTGCATTATATGATGCAATCAACTTCCTTTCGGTTTGAACTAGCTTGATTTGATTTTTTCTTTTATTTGAATCCAAAGGTATAGTAAATGATACATAACAACCTTATCTCTGCTCCCACCTAAAGGAATAGGGTGAAAGAGAGATAGAATATTAAATACATTCATCAGACTCTGACTCATTCATGTCCCTCCACCCCTTGGCTTCCTCTCCTGTGTTTTGGTCATCCAGAGTTATAGGGTGATGAAAACATTCCCCCTTAGACTTCTTGAAGAACACTGTAGTCATTGAAAGTATATCTGTATGGAGGAAAGGATGGTCAAAATATCTCGAGCTTTACATGTTCATCAGCCACCTATTAAACTAAATGTTTAGGGAACTTCACTTTCAAGATATCTTACTGATAACTTATGTTTACCTCTCCTCCCTCCCAAAATCCCATTGAAGGTGTGAGAGAAGTGTAAATATAAGAATAATCCCATACTGCCATTAGAAGGCCTTGAAGAATGCCATCAATAGTCTACAACATGGAGCAAATTTTGGAAGCTAGAATTCAAATGGGATAAAATTAATGGTGGATCTTAACAGAACTGAGTAAACTAAAGCTCTGTGTAGGTGCGAAAGAGACCTCTGAACTCAGGAAGACCTAATGATTAGAGGCAACTATAGGTGAGAGTGGAAAAAAGCCATAGAGGGAATCTTCAAAGTAGTTAAGAGTAGGGGAGCAGCTTCAGTGATAATTTCTTAAAGCAGCTGATTGTGTAATTTTCTTCAAAGTATGAGTCTATTCTGGGAGAGTTCCACAGGTATCTTCAAGGTGTACAAGGGATATAGAGCTCCTGAAATGCTTGTCCCCAACCCCAACATAGTCAGGATTCTGTAATCAGAATCTTGAATCAGTGCATAGGGAACAGGAAATTTTACTTATTCTGTGGTAATACACACATCTATCAGTATTGATCAATCAGTGATTCTCTACCTTGGCTGTATATTGTAATCACTGGGATAGCTTTAAATACTGACACTGAACAGTGGTTACCTTTTGAAGAGTATTAAGTGGGAGGGGCAAGAAGGAGTTTTTCTGGAGTGCTACAAATGGCCTATATCAGGGGTCAGAAATGCTCATTCCTTTACATATTGTCCGTCACTGCTTTTGTACTACAAGAGTTCAGTAGTTGTGACAGACAGTGGCTGGACCATAAAACCAAAAACATTTGGCCCTTTACAGAAAAAGTTTGTCAACCTTTGGTCTATGTCATTTATTTATTTAGGCTGTGCCGGGTCTTAGTTGCGGCACGTGGGATCTTTAGTTGTGGCATGAGGACTTCTTAGTTGCAGCATGAAGACTTCTTAGTTGTGGCATGCAGACTTCTTAGTTGTGGCGTGCATGCAGGATCTAGCTCCCTGACCAGGTATTGAGCCCAAGCCCCCTGCATTGGGAGCACAGAGTCTTACCCACTAGACCACCGGGGAAGTCCTGGTATATGTCTTTATCTGAGTCACAATGTGTTGTATGTATATGTGTATAAGATTCAGATAAAGATCTATTGAGCAGTACACTTACAATTTTTGTACTATACTGTGGGTAAATTAAACCCCTAAAAAGAAGTAAATAAAGAGAAAAATTCAAGTGCTGGGGTACCACCTCTATATAGTCTTATTTAATTGGTCTATGTTATGGTATCAGGGCTTTTAAAAGCTCCTAAGGCAATTCTAACAAGCAAACAAGATTGAGAACAGAGTTAGATCCTCATTTATATGAACAGACAAACAAGGATCACCAAATCCTTAAGGAAAACCAACCACATGAATGAAAGACACCAAGTACACATATAAAAAAAAAAAAACCCTGAAGAAACAGTTAATAAAGAAAACATATAAAACTTAGAAATAGATGTCATTATTATTCTATAAAATATAAGAGGGTAGAAATCCACTAACTAAGAGCAGTCAGCTCTGCAAAGGAATTAATCAGATAAACTACTTTGAACAATCATTACTGTAAAATCTCTCAGTCAAATGATTAAACAGCAGAAAGATAATACATGAGTTGCAAATTAGTGAACTGGAAGATTAATTGGTGGCATTCTCCCTAGATATGGTGCCAAAGAAAAGGATAGGAAAATTATGGGAGAGAAGTTAGGAGACTTAGAGGACAGATCTAAAAGAGTAAATGTCTAGACAATAGGAGTACCAGAAGTAAGTAACAAAGAGAATGAAATAATAGTGAACCAAATAATAGTGAACTAAAACGTCCCTGTATTAGTGAAAAACTTGAGTCTTAAGATTGAAAGTGTTCACCTAATTAGTGCTGATCTGAGGGAAATATATCTATTTGAGGAGGGAAATGGGAAAGGTTTAATTAACAAAATTAGAATGTGTTGGGATTTCCCTGGTGGTGCAGTGGTTAAGAATCTGCCTGCCAATGCAGGGGACACGGGTTTGAGCCCTGGTCCGGGAAGATCCCACATGCCGCGGAACAACTAAGCCCGTGTGCCACAACTACTGAGCCTGTTCTCTAGTGCCTGTGAGCCACAACTACTGAGCCTGCGTGCCTGGAGCCCATGCTCTGCAACAAGAGAAGCCACTGCAATGAGAAGCCCATTCACTGCAACGAAGAGTAGCTCCCGCTCGCCACGACTAGAGAAAGCCCGCGTGCACCAATGAAGACCCAATGCAGCCAAAGATAAATAAATAAATAAATTTATTTTAAAAATGCTATAGAATGTGTTATATTGGTAGATCAAGAGAGAAACAGATAAGTTACTAAGCAGGCTATAATGTGTCCTTATTCCAGTGACCAAGACAAGCCAAGAACATAATTGGAGTTCAACTTGAGTGTCCAAGCAAAATTTATCTATACAAGTATGACTACCAGGTGTTCCAATTTTAGGCTCCTTTATGTAAATTATATAGCACTGAGAAGAGCCATATATAAGTAAAATAACCAGTAATTAGGGGGAAAAAACACATGATCTATCTAGCTTCCAGTTAAAGGAAGGCCAAGGCAAGAGGTTTGGAGGGAATTGTGCAGTGGAGAGAGGTAAGATCACATGGATATATTCTTGGGCTAAATAAAAAGGATTTACTGGGTCTGTCTGGGCCTGTAGAGAAAATAGCTCATGTTTCTGCACAGTTAGGGCTTGCTGAGCAAATCTTACTGAAACTTGGGACCTGGGATAAAAGGGCAAGCCTTGGAAGGTAATTTACAATTGTGTAGTAAGAGAACTCCAGACAGATTTATCACTCAAAGTATGTGTTACATTTCATTCCTAGATTGTAAAGCTGGAGACAATGGTCTGATCTTTCCCCTAGAAAGATTTATTTACATTCCAAAAGGTTAGAGTAAGCCTACCAGATCCTTCCCAAGGAGCAAAGATTTTTTTCTCTCCTTTCAACAGGGGCAGCCCCCTCCACCGCCTTCTATATAAATGCCCAGAATCACTTCTTCTGCATTCCTTGTCTGCAATATAAATTGTTTGTGTAGGGTGACATCTAACTCTCATCTTGTCATCCAAAGTATAAGAAATTAGGGCACAGGAGAACTACAAAATTGTTATTTTCTTGAAAGTAAATAATGATTAATCTACTCTGTTCCAGAAATCTCATGTGCATTCAGGATAATATTAATAAATAGGAATATTAAAAACAGGCTGCAAACTCTGGACCTTTTTTTTTTTACCTCTCATTAACATGGTTACAGTAAGTATAAGTAGATCAGATGTTTGTGCATCCATATTATGTCATGTTTTCTACCAGTTGCTTTGCTACACATGAGGAAATCCCAGAGATCGAAGGTGGGAGATATCATTTTCCTCATAGCTTTTGTGGATTGCCTTAGATAAAAAAAAAAACAAAAAAAAAACGACTGTGGCACCTTGCTGCCTTGATTGCTTAACATGTTCCCAACTTCCATTAAGGAGAATCATGCTTACCCAAAGAGTCAGAATGGGTAGAATAGCCACCCAAATGGCAAAGGACAGCTGAAAAGGTGAAGAGTATTAAAGAGAAGCCAAAAGACCAAATTGCATTAGCCAGAATAGGCTCTATTATGCTGTGGGAGTAAACTACCTTAAACCACAGAGCTTAACTCAACAAAGGTTTATTTCCTTCCTTCTCAACTGTGTCCACTGCAGGTCAACACAGGGATTCTGTTTATTATAATCGGGAACCCTGGCTGACTTCATCACAATACCTACTTCCATGAGCACACAGCAGGGTAAAAGAATGTGGGAAATTGCACATGGACAATTTAAACTTGTCTTTGAGTAAAACATATAACTTTGGTTCACATTTTTCAGGTAAAGCAAATCACAATGACCTCATCTAACTTCAACGGGTGGGGAAGAGCGATCCTACCATGTGCTTGAGAAGAAAACAGAAACACTCAGTAGATACCACTAGTCACTACCTCAGTCTTCCTTTCTTGTCACCAAATATTTTGTCTACTCTTTTTTCTTCATGCAGAACACATTTACCCCTCCCCATGGCAGGAATCGAGAAGTCTCATTCAATCACATTTTTACTCTCAAAATCTAGGATCTCTGAATAGTGTTTGCAAGTTTCTTTATCTGTTCTGGAAGACTATGAACTAAAAAGAAAAGTTATCTGCCCCTTCATATCCAATATTCAGGCAAAAACAACCACAATAACAATCCCTTCTGGAGAGAAGATTAAGAATCACAACATAGTCACTGGCTAACAGCAACTCTTAAATTCTACTAATACTCAGAAAGAGTTCCCTGCCTAGGGAGGGAGAATGTTCCTTGGTAAGCCCTGATTCTGCTCCCTGGGAAGGGGGATTCCTGGTCAGTTTTCCCCTATGGACCTTATCTCTGACCTCAGAGGGTGTCTTTCTTTTCTGTCACCCTCCTTAACCACATTTGGATTGAGCATCAGAAAATATTTACTCCTTGGGTGTTGAAAAAGTCACAACCTACTTCCTCTTTATAGTAAATATGGAACCCAAGGGTCATTTTAAGTTTCAAACAGTCACAGTAATTTTTTCCAGGCTTCTTACCTATTTAGTTTGACTCAGATCCAAATATCAATAACCATAACCACAATTCATTACTAAACACACTTTGCATATTTACTATATTTATTTGCTTTCTCAGACTCATGTTTCTCACAACTTAACTATGAGTACCTTGAGCCTATCAGGCTTTTATGGGAGAGCTGGACCCAAAGTTTATTTTCCCTCAACCATTATTTCCAATACAAAATATTTACTTGTGGTAATAGCCCTAATTTATCTTTCCTTTGAGATGATGCAGTCCATTCAGAGATTTTTACACTGGTCAAATAAGCATGCCCTTGATTTAATCTTGCTCTAAGGCTGTTTTAAGAAGCTATTTCCAACAAAAAAAACTCCTTTGTTTTATCTTTTACTCACTGGAGCTAACTTGCAATTGTCTCTTCCAATATTACAAGTCTTCACATTTGTGAACTCTTACCTTTTGTCACTGCTTGCAAACCAGCCAATTCTTTTCTGACCATGGCACTTTTAATAACTTGTCAAATGTGGTCAACAGTGACTAACACACAGCATCAACATTCTCTATTCCGATCTCTTCTCCTAGAACTAAACATTCATTAGGTAAATTATCTGCCTTACAAATTAATACAGGCAAAAGTTTCAGTAAATATTTCACCATTACAAAACATGGATCACCATTCTTCCAACCCCTGATAACAGTTTATTTGGTATCCCTCATCTGGTACCTCAGCCAATGCTATTATTATTAATTTTATTGGTTTTTTGTTATGGCAATACCCTCCTGTTTCAGTCTGGATAGACTAGATTATGCTGTTATAATAAACAACCTAAAAATATCAGTGGCTTGAAACATTAAAATATTTCTTTTTCATACTGCCTGTTCAATGTTGACAGCAGGTGGGCTTTGCTCATTGTAGTTACTCAAGAGTCTAGACTTACAGAGGCTTTAGATAAATGTGGGTTTTCACAGTCACTACTGCAGAGGAAAGAAAATGTTGCAAATTGTGTACTGCTATTAAAACTTTCATGGAAGGGATATGTCATGTCTTCTCTAATCTTATTAGCTAATATTGGGCTGGCCCAAAAGTTCGTTCGGGTTTTTCTGTAAGATATTCTGGAAAAACCTGAACGAACTTTTTGGTCAGCCCAATCCATGTCATAAAGCCACACGTAACTTCAGGGGGTGTGGGAGGTACAATGTGCCCAGAAGAAGAAACAGAAACATTTGAAAAACAACACTAATGACTTATCACAAGAAACCTAGACACATCCCAGATCATTTTGTGAATTCTGTAGATAAAGGGAAACACTGGAATTTTCTACAGAGAAAGAGGTTACCTACAAAAAAGGTGAATCTGACTTGTATCAGACCTCTCATCTGCAATGCAGGATGTTAGAAACAGTGGAATAATGTATATACAATGCTGAAGGAAAAGGATTTTAAACTAGAATTCCCTAGCCAGGAAAATTATCAATTAAGTATGATGGCAAAATAAAGGCCTTCTGAGCCACACAAAGACTCAGAAAACTAACAAAACATGCCATATAGCTGAAATAATTATTCTGAGATATACCTGGGCAAAAGGAAAACAGAATCCAAGCAAAAATAAGGCAAAATATAGGAAACAGTGGTGAATAAAAAATAAAACTTGCAGTTTACAATATATAGCTATTGATAATAAGGCTACAAAATTAACACAATTTTTTTTTTTTTTTTTTTTTTTGTGGTATGCGGGCCTCCCACTGTTGTGGCCTCTCCCGCTGCGGAGCACAGACTCCGGACACGCAGGCCCAGTGGGCATGGTTCACGGGCTCAGCCACTCTGCGGCATGTGGGATCTTCCCACACGAGGGCACGAACCCGTGTCCCCTGCATCGGCAGGCGGACTCTCAACCACTACGCCACCAGGGAAGCCCCATAGCCAGCATTTTTTAAACAACCGTATAAAATATCTGGAAATAGTCCTAAGGGGATATGCAAATTAAGAAACACTTTTTCAAAAATGTTTACTGACACTTGGTAAGAACAGAGTCTATGGTATTAGAACCATGACCCATTTCCTTCCTCCACCCTCCCAGCACAATGTTAAGGAAACTCCACTCCAGGTGCATGCAGCCAAGAACATAGAGTTCCCTTTCCTTCCCGTTCCCAGTCAAGGGCTTTGGGTATCTTCCTGGGAAGGATGGGAATCAGCATTTCTCATCCCATCCCAAGCTACCTGTTTCAGAGGTTAAGTTTCAGGAGAGTAAGGCTCAGAAGTGGAGAATCCCTTCTTTCACCCAGCCCCCAGTTGTGGGACAGAGTCTTTCCCTTAGGAACAGTGCACTGAGAATACTGGAACCCTTATTTTCCTCACCCTGGCAGAGTTACCATGCCAAGAGAGGCAAGCCAGAAAGACCTGAGGCAACTGACCACTTCCCCTCCATGCCAAGCAACCCACTACTAAAGCAGGGGTATTATTTAGAAAAAATAATTCTACTCTCCCTGCTTCCAGCTCCAGAGCAATGGGCTCAGAGATTTTGACCAGAAAGATGCAATCCATAAGAACAGAGATCTCTGAAGACTACCTAAAGGAACTGACTTCATTTGATACAGAGTATGGGGAAGTCCAAGCCTAAAAGCACTCTTAAAAACAATGGAGGTTGTTATTACAAGCAGTTAAGTGGATACTGGTACATCTATTAGAGACATAAGCTAAACCACAGGCTAGATAGTTTGCCAGAAAGAACAAGAGAAAGAGATAGCTAATGCCCTACTGGATCAGAACAAGTCTCAAAAATTGAACTCAAAAACTGTATCTGTACCCTCTTGCGGGAGGGAGACGCAAGAGGGAAGAGATATGGGAACATATGTATATATATAACTGATTCACTTTGTTATAAAGCAGAAACTAACACACCATTGTAAAGCAATTATACTCCAATAAAGATGTAGAAAAACAAAAAACTGTATCTGTAAAGGAGTCCAAATTTAATGGGATCAGTCTGTGGAACAATTTATGTCCCAGAGCATAGCTGAAAACAATCAAGAACTGGTCAGTAATCACTGGAGTTTAAAGATGGTGTGGTCAGGTAAAGAGACAAAGACAGGTGTGGTCAGGTAAAGAGACAAAGGCAGGTATGCTAAAACCACTGTTATCCTAGTATGACTGTGCATATGCCTGAGGTTTGCCTTCTGAAGAGTGACACCAGAGGTTGCACTCTGTGGGGGAAATACACTTCACTAAGATAATATAGCTAGTCATCAAATAACTAAGTAAACAAATAACAAAACAAGCCCCAGAATGGGCAGCAATTCCAAGAGTTGCTACAGTGAATTACCCAAAATGTTTTTTCCAACAAAATATCATGAGACATGCTAAGAAACATGAGTGCCTAACCCATATGTGGGGAAAAAGCAGGCAACAGAAACTGCCTGTGAGAGCAACCACATGTCAGATTTTAAAAAGACTTCAAAGTAGTCCTTATGAATATGTTCACAGAACTAAAATAAACCATGTTTAAAGGAGTAAATAGAGATATGAAGACAATATCTCATCAAATAGAGAATATTAACAGAGAAATTATTTTTAAAGAGAACTAAATGAAAATTCCTGAGTTGAAACATTTAAAAACTCAAAATTGACTAGAAGGACTCAACAGTAAATAACAAATGGTAGAAGAAAGTACCAGCAAATTTAGTGAAACAGGAATAAAGTTTATACAATCTGAAAACAGAGAAAAAAGAATGAAGGAAACTGAATATAGTCTCAGATAAATGTGGGATACCAATAAGCACATCATAATACACATGATGGGAAATAGCAGAGGTAGAGAAGAGAGAGAAAGGAGAAGAAAAATATTTAAGTAAACAATGGCAAAAAACATCCAAATTTGATGACAAAAATTAATCTAGACACTCATGAAGCTCAAAGAACTCAAGTAGGATAAAGACAATGAGGTTCACAAATAGATACATCATCATAAAAATGCTGAAAGCCAAAGAAAAATTCTTCAAGGCAACAATAGTAAAATGACTTCTCACTCACAAGAGAACATCAATAAGAATAATAGTTTATTTTATGTCAGAAACAATGGAGGACAGATGACAGGGAGACAATACAGTGTAAATGCTCAAAGAACAAATTTTCAACCAAGAATGCTGTATTCAGCAGAGGTATTAGTCAAAAAATAAGGTGAAATAGACATTCCCCAAATTTAAAAAAATTGACAGTTTTTAAAATTGAACTCAATTTACAAATTATATTACTTTCCAGTGTACAATATAGTGATTCAATATTTTTTTAGATTATAATCCATTTGAAGTTATTATAAAATATTGCCTGTGCTGTACATTACATCCTTGTATCATTTATTTTATACCTAGTAATTTGTACCTCTTAATCTCCTTCCCCTTTTTTGCCCCTCCCCCCACCATGCACCCCACTGATAACCTCTAGTTTGATCTCTGTATCTGTGAGTCTGTTTCTATTTTGTTATATTCATTTATTCATTCATTCATTTATTTACCTACTTACTTAATACTTAAGTATAGTTGATTTACAATATTGTGTTAGTTTCAGGTATACAGATTCAGATTCTTTTCCATTATAGATTATTGCAAGATATTAAATATAGTTCCCTGTGCTTTACAGTAAATCCTTGTGGTTTATCTATTTTATATAAAGTGGTTTGAGTCTGTTAATCCTATACTCCTAATTTGTCCCTTCCCCTTCCCTTTCCCCTTCGGTAACCATAAGTTTCTTTTCTATGTCTGTGAGTCTGTTTCTGTTTTGTAAATAAGATGATTTGTATTATTTTTTTAGATTCCACATATAAGTGATATCATGTGATATTTGTCTTTCTCTGTTCGACTTATTTCACTTAGTATGATAATCTCTGTCCAACCATGTTGCTGCAAATGGCATTATTTCATTTTTTATGATTGAGTAATATTCCATTGTAGATATATACCACATCTTCTTTTTCCAATTATCTGTTGATGGACATTTAGGGTGTTTCCATGTCTCAGCTATTGTAAATAGTGCTGCTATGAACATTGGGGTGCATGTATCTTTTTGAATTAAGAGTTTTCTCTGGATATATGCCCTGGAGTGGGATTGCAGTATCATATGGTAGCTCTATTTTTAGTTTTCTAAGGAACCTCCATACTGTTCTCCATAGTGGCTGCACCAATTTATATTCCCACCAACAATGTAGGAGAGTTCCCTTTTCTCCACACCCTCTCCAGCATTTATTATTTGTAGACTTTTTGATGATGGCCATTCTGACTGATGTGAGGTGATACCTCATTTGCATTTCTCTAATAATTAGCAATATGGAGCATCTTTTCATTGCCTGTTGGCCATCTGTATGTCTTCTTTGGAAAAATGTCTATTTAAGTCTTCTGCCCATTTTTTGATTATGTTGTTTGTTTTGTTTTGTTTTGATATTGGTTGTATGAGCTGTCTGTATATTTTGGAAATTAAGCCCTTGTCAGCTGCATCACATACAAATATTTTCTCCCAGTCAGTAGGCTGTATTTTCATTTTCTTCATGGTTTCCTTTGATGTGCAAAAGCTTTTAAGTTTGCTTTATTTTCTTTCTTTTTGTTTTTTGAGGTCCCATTTGTTTGTTTTCACTTTTATTTTATTTTTTTGCCTTGGGAGATTTATGTAAAAAAGCAATACTACAATTTATATCTGAGAATTATTATTATTATTATTTTTTGTGGTACGCAGGCCTCTCACCATTGTGGCCTCTCCTGTTGTGGATCACAGGCTCCGGACACGCAGGCTCAGTGGCCATGGCTCATGGGCCCAGCTGCTCTGTGGCATGTGGGATCTTCCCAGACTGGGGCACGAACCCATGTCCCCTGCATCGGCAGGCGGACTCTCAACCACTGCGCCACCAGGGAAGCCTGAGAATGTTTTGCCTATGTTTTCTTGTAGGAGTTTTATGGTGTCATATCTTATATTTAAGACTTTAAGCCATTTTGAGTTTACTTTTGTGTATGGTGTGAGGATGTGTTCTAACTTCATTGATTTATATGGGGCTGTCCAGCTTTCCCAAAACCACTTGCTGAAGAGACTGTCTTTTCTCCATTGTATAATCCTGCCTCCTTTGTAGAAGATTAATTGACCGTAGGTGTGTGGGTTTATTTCTGGGCTCTCTATTCTGTTGCATTGATCTTTTTGTCTGTTTTTGCACCAATACCATGCTATTTTGATTACTGTAACTTTGTAGTATTCTCTAAAGTCTGGGAGGGTTACAGCTCCCACTTTGTTCTTTTCCCTCAGAATTGCTTTGGCAATTCTGGGTCTTTTGTGTTTCCATATAAATTTTATGATTATTTGTTCTAGCTCTGTGAAAAATGTCATGGATAATATGATAGGGATTGCATTAAATCTGCACATTGCTTTGAGTTGTATGGCCATTTTAACAATATTAATTCTTCCAATCCAAGAGCATGGGATAACTTTCCCTTTCTTTGTATCATTTTCAATTTCCTTTATCAATGCTTTATTGTTCTCAGTGTATAGCTCTTTCACATCCTTGGTTAGGTTAATCCCTAGTTATTTTAACATGATTTTAAATGGGATTTTTAAAAAAAATCTATTTCTGATATTTTATTGTTAGTGTAAAGAAATGCAACAGAATTCTGTATATTGATCTTGTATCCTGTAAACTTGCAGAATTAATTTATTAGTTCTAATAGCTTTCATGTGCAGTGTTTAGATTTTCTATATGGAGTATTGTGTCATCTGCACACAATGACAGTTTTACCTCTTCCATTCTAATCTGGATAGCTTTTATTCTTTTTCATGTCTGACTGCTGTGGCTAGGACCTCCAATACTATGTTGAATAGAAGTGGTTAGAGTGGGCATCCTTGTCTTGTTCCAAAAATTAGTGGGAAGGCTTTTGTCTTTTCACCACCATATTGGCTGTGGGTTTGTCATAAACAGCTTTTATTTTCTTGAGATATGTTCCTGTTATACCCATTTTGGTGAGAGTTTTTTGAAAATCATGAATGGATATTGAATTTTATCAAATGCTGCTTGATGTGGTGTATCACATTGATAGATTTGCATATGTTGAACCACCCTTGTGACCCTGGAATGAATCTAACTTGATCATGGTGTATGATCATTCTTACGTGTTGTTGGATTCCGTTTGATAATATTTTGTTGAGGATTTTTGCATCTATATTCACCAAAGATATTGGCCTCTAATTTTCTTTTTCTGTAGTGTCTTTGACTGGTTTTGATAGCAGGGTGATGGTGGCTTCAGAGAATGACATTGGGAGTGTTCCCTCCTCTTCAATCTTTTGGAAGAGTTTGAAAAGAATAGGTATGAGTTCTTTGTATCTTCAGTAGAATTCCCCAGTGAAGCCATCTGTTTCTGGACTTTTGTTTGCAGGGAATTTTTTTTTTTTAATTACAGATTCTATTTCAGTTCTAGTGATTGATCTGTTCAAATTATCTATTTCTTCTCATTTCAGTTTTGGCAGGATGTATGTTTTTAGAAACTTGTCCATTTCTTCTAGTTTGTCTATTAATATAATAGACTATTATATTATAGTCTAATATAACTATTAGATAACTATTATATAATACTTATCTAATATAACTATTCACAGTAACTTCTAGTGATTTTTTAAAATTTCTGCAGTATCGGTTGTTATTTTTCCTCTTTCATTTCTTATTTTGTTTATTTGGGCCCTCTCTCTTTTCTTCTTTCTTCTTGGTGAGACTGGCTAGAGGACTGTCAAACTTGTTTATCATTTCAAAACACCAGCTCTTGGTTTTATTGATTTTTTTCTATTGCTTTTTAAATCTCTATTTTATTTATCTTCTCTCTGGTTTTTGTTATTTCCTTCCTTCTGCTGACCTTAAGTTTTGTTTATTCTTCTTTATCTAAGTATTTTTGTTGGTAAGTTAAGTTGTTTATTTGGGATTTTTCTTTTCTCTTCTTTTCCTTTTTTTTTGAGTAAGGCCTTTATCACTATGAACTTCCCTCTTAGTACTGCTTTTGCTACATCACATAGATTTTGTATGGTTGTGTTTTTATTTTCGTTTGTCCTGAGGAGTTTTTTGATTTCCTCTTTGATTTCATTGTTGACCCACAGGATTTTTAGTAGCATGTTGTTTAGTCTCTGTGTGTTCGTTCTTCTCCCATTTTTCTTTCGGTGGTTAATTTCTAGTTTCATAAAGTTGTGGTACAAAAAGATGCTTCAAAAAATCTCTATCATCTTAAATTTTTGAGGCTTGTTTTGTGCCCTTGTATGTGGCCTATCCTAGAGAATGTTCCATGTATGCTTGAAAAGAATGTGTATTATATATATATTTTTGGATGTAGTGTCTCATAGTTACCAATGAAGTCTACTGGTCTATTGTGTGATATGAGACCTCTGTTGCCATATTGATTTTCTCTCTGGCTGATCTGTTCCTTGATGTCAGTGGGGTGTTAAAGTCTCCCACTACTATTGTATTCCCATCAATTTCTCCTTTATATCTATTAGTATTTGTTTTATATATTTAGGTCCTCCTATATTGGGTGCATATATGTTAATGAGTGCAATATCCTCTTGTATTGATCTCTTTATCATTATAATAATGACCTTCTTTGTATTTCTTTATGGCCTTTCTTTTAAAGTCTATTTTGTCTGATATGAGAGTTGCTACTTCCACTTTCTCATCATTTCCATTTTCATGAAACGTCTTTTGCCATCCCCTCACTTTCAATCTACACATGTCTTTTGTCCTAAAATGGGTCTCTTATAGGCAGCATATGGTGGGTTCTTGTTTTATTATCCAATCTGCCACTCTTTGTCTTTTGATTGGAGCATTTAGTCCACTGACATTTAAAGTAAATATTTATATGTATTTATTTATTGCCATTTTAAACCTTGTTTTCTGGTTGATTTTGTATTTCTTCTTTGTTCCCTTCTTCTTTTTTGTTTTTCCTTTTGTGGTTTGATGCTTTTATTTTGTATTGTGCTTCAGTTCTTTTCTTATTGGTTTTTGTGTGTCTATTGTATGTTTTTGATTTTGTGGTTACCATGGAGTTCAAGTATTTTTACCCATAATTATATCTACTTGCTTAAGACTGATAGTCATGTAAGCTCAAACACATTCTAAAAGATTTACATTTTCTTACTCCCCTCCTTCACATTTTGTGATTCTGATGTCCTATTTTACATCTTCATGTTTGTGCTTTTGCTGTTAATTGTAGACATAATTGCTTTTGCAAAAAAGTTTATGTACTGGCTTCTTTAAGTGATCTTTAATCCTTTTATATATTTGCCTTTCCTATTATGATTTTCACTTCTGTATAGATTCTTGCTTATTTTCCATTTAGAGAAGACCTGTCAATATTTCTTTTCTTTTAACTTTTTACTTTATTGATTAACAATGTTGTGATAGTTTCAGGTGTACAGCAAAGTGATTCAGTTATACATATACATGTATCTATTCTTTTTCAAATTCTTTTCCCATTTAGATTGTTACATAATATTGAGCAGAGTTCCCTGTGTTATATGGTAGGTCCTTGTTGGTTATCCATTTTAAATATAGCAGTGTGTACATGTCAATCCCAAACTCCCCAACTATCCCTTTCCCCCATCCTTCCCCCCGGTAGCTATAAGCTCCTTCTCTAAGTCTGTGAGTCTGTTTCTCTTTTGCAAATAAGTTCATTTATGTCATTTCTTTTTGGATTCTGCATATAATTGATACATTTCTTTTAAGATAGGTTTAGTATTACTGTATTCTTTTAGTTTTTCCTTGTTCAGAAATTCTTATCTCTCCTTCTATTCTAAATGATAATCTTGCTAGTAGAGTATCCTAGGTTGCAGGGTTTTTCCCTTTTAGGACTTTGAATATATCATGCCACTCCCTTCTAGCCTGCAAAGTTTCTGCAGAGAAACCAGCTGATGGCCTCATGGGGGATTTCCTTGTAACTGACTCTGTTTTTCTCTTGCTGCTTTTAGACTCTGACCTTTATCTTTAAATTTTGCCATTTTAATATCATATGTCTTGGTGTGTGTCTGTTTGGGTTCATCTTGTTTGGAACCCTCTGTGCTTCTTGTACTTGGATATCTGTTGCCTTCTTTAGGTTTGGAAAATTTGCAGCTGTAATTTCTTCAAATATATTTTTGACCCCCCTTTCTCTTTCTTCTCCTACTGGAAACCCTATTATGCATACATTGGCATACTTGATATTATCCCATCGACCTCATATGTTGCTTTCATTTTTTTTGCCATTTGTCTTTTGTCTGCTGTTCTGATTGGATGATTTACATTATTCAATCCTTCAGGTCACTGATTCATGTTTCTGCATTATTTAGTTTGCTATTTATTGCCTTTAGCTTGGTTTTTATCTCAGCAAATGAGTTGTCTAATTTTGATTGGCCTGTCTTTATGGTTTCTAGTTCCTTGTTATAGCAATCTGCATTTATATCAATAATCTTTCTTAGTTCCTTTAGCATTTTTATTTCCTCCTTTTTGAACTTGGGAGTCTGGTAGACTGGCAAGGTCTCTTTCATTTTTTGTTCTTTCAGGGGATTTCTCTTCTTCTTTTATTTTTTTAAATTATTTTTATTTATTTTATTTTTTTTTTTGTGGTACGTGGGTCTCTCACTGTTGTGGCCCCTCCCATTGTGGAGCACAGGCTCTGGACGTGCAGGCTCAGAGGCCATGGCTCACAGGCCCAGCATGTGGGATCCTCCCGGACCAGGGCACAAACCTGTGTCCCCCACATTGGCAGGCAGACCCTCAACCACTGCACCACCAGGGAAGCCCTCTTCTTCTTTCAATTGGAATACTTCCTCTGGTTTTTCATTTTATTTAACTTTCTCTGACTATGAATTTAGGAGAAACAGTTATCTACTGTGGTCTGGAAAGGTTGTTGTTATGAGGGAGCATCCCTGTGTAGCCTGTGTGAGTCTAATATTTTTGGTGTGAGGGCTGTATTTGGTACATATGTTTGCCATGTGTTTCCTCAGAGTGTGATGGCCATTGTTCCATTGTAAATAGTGCTGCTATGAACAATGGAGTGTATGTGTCTTTTCAAATTAGTGTTTTAGGTCTTTAAACAATTTTGAGTTTATTTTTAAATATGGTGTAAGGGAATGTTCTAATTTCATTCTTTACCTGTAGCTGTCCAGTTTTCACAGCACCACTTATTGAAGAGACTTCCCCATTGTATATTCTTTCCTCCTTTGTCATAGATTAATTGACCATAGGTATAGGGGCTTATTTCTGGGCTCGCTTATTTCTAGGCTCTCTATTCCATTCCATTGATCTATGTGTCTGTTTTTGTGCTGGTACCATACTGTTTTGATTACTGTAGCTTTTTAGTATAGTCTGAAGTCAGGGAGTGTGATACATGAAGCTTTGTTTTTTATCTCAGGATTGCTTTGTCTATGTTAGGTCTTTTGTGGTTCCATACAAATTTTAGAATTATTTGTTCTAAATCTGTGAAAAATATGGGTATTTTGATATGCATTGCATTAAATCTGTAGATTTTTTTGTGTAGGATGGACATTTTAACAATTTAAATTATTCCAGCCCATGAACATGGGATATCTTTCAATTTCTTTGTATCATATTCAATTTTCTTCATTAATGTCTTACACTTTTCAGAATATAGGTCTTTTACCTCCTTGGTTAAATATATTCTTTGTATTTATTCTTTTTGATGCAGTTGTACATGGGATTCTTTTCATGATTACTCTTTCTGATAGTTCATTATTAGTGTATAGAAAAGCAATAGGTTTTCTCTATATTAATATTGTATCCTGCAACTTTACTGAATTCATCTATTAGTTCTAATAGTTTTTCGTGGAGACTTCAGGGTTTCCTATATACAGTACCAAGTCATCTGCAAGGACAGTTTTGATTCTTCCCTTCCAATTAGATGCATTTTATTTCTTTCTCTTGTCTGATTGCTGTGGCTAGGATTTCAATACTATGTTAAATAGAAATTTCAAGAGTGGGTTTCCTTGTTGTTTGTGATTTTAGAGGAAAAGCTTTCAGCTTTTCACTGGTGAGTATGAGGTTAGCTATGGGTTTGTTATAAATGGCTTTTATTATGTTGAGATATGTTCTCTGTATATCCACTATGTTGAGAGTTTTTTTCTTGAACAGGTATTGAATTTTGTCAGATGTGTTTTCTGCATCTATGGGGCTGATCATGTGATTTTTATCCTTCTTTTTATAATGTTATTCATCACAGTTATTTGCAGATACTAAACCAACTTTGCATTCTTGGAAAAATCCCACTCGATCATAGTTTCTGATCCTTAATATGTGTTATTGAATTGGTTTGCTACTATTTTGTTGAGGATTTTTGCAACTATATTCATCGGAGATATTGGCCTGTAATTTTCTTTTTTGCAGTGTCTTTGTTTACTTTTGCCATTAGAGTGATTCCTTCCTTGTAGAATGAGTTTTGGAGTGTTCCTCCCTCTTCAATTTTTTGGAGTAGTTTGAGGATAGGCATTAATTTTCTTTATATGTTTAGTAGAATTCTTCTGTGAAGCCGTCCAGTCCTGAACTTTTGTTTGTTGGAAGGTTTTTGATTACTGAGTCAATGTCAATACTAGTAATATGTCTGGTCAGGTAATATATTTCTTCCTGATTTAGTCTTGGAAGACTGTATCTTTCTAGGAATTTATCCCTTTCTTCTAGGTTGTAGATCTTGTTGGCATATAACTGTTCATATAACTGTTAATTCTCTTATGATTTTTGATATATCTGTGATATCATTTGTATTTCTCCTCTTTCTTTTTTATTTTGTTTATATGGGTTCTCTCTCTTTTTTAATGAGCCTGGCTTAAAGGCTTATAAAATTTGGGATTTTTTCTTAAACCAGCTCTTGGTTTCATTGATCTTTTCTATATATTCCCTCTCATCTTTATAATTTTCTTCTTTCTGCTGACTTTGGCTTTTGTTTATTCTTTATCTAATTCCTGTACTTGGTAAGTATGTTGTTTATTTTAGGTTTCATGGCTTCTCAACAGTAGGCTTATATCATTAAAAACATCCCTTTTAGAACTGCCTTTTCTGTGTCCCATAGATTTGTCAAAGTCATTCTTCCATTTGTCACAAGGTAGTTTCTCATTTCTTTGATTTCTTCACTGACCCATTGTTTTTTGTAGCATGTTGTTTAGTCTCCATGTGTTTGTAGTTTTTCCATTTTTCTTCCTGTAAATGAGTTCTAGTTCCATACACTTATGGTCAGAAAAGATGCTTAATATAATTTCTATCTTCTTAAATTTGCTGAGATTTCTTTTGCAGCCACTTGATCTATGCTGGAGAACTTTCCATGTGCACTTGAAAAGAATGTGTATTCTTCTATTTTGTGATGGAATATCCTCTAAATATCTATTAAGTCCAGCTCATCTAATGTGCCATTTAAGGCCAGTGTTTCCTTACTGATTTTCTGTCTGGATGATCTGTCCATTGATCTGAGTGAAGTGTTATAGTCCTCTAATATTAATATCTAACTGTCAATTACTCCCTTTACTAATATTTGCTCTATATATTTAGGTCTTCCTATATTAGGTGCATATATGTTAACAAATGTTATATCCTCTTCTTTTATTGATACCTTTATCAATATATAAAGCTCTTCTTTGTCTTTTATTATAGACTTTGTCTTTTTTTTCATTTAATGTTTATTTATTTATTTCTTATTAGTCAACCATTTTATACACATCAGTGTATACATGTTAATCCCAATCTCCCAATTAATCACATCAGAAACCCCACCCCCTGCCACTTTCACCCCTTGGTGTCCATACATGTGTTCTCTACTTATGTGTCTCAATTTCTGCTCTGCAAACCGGTTCATCTGTACCATTTTCTAGGTTCCACATATATGCATTATTATACGATATTTGTTTTTCTCTTTCTGACTTACTTCACTCTGTATGACAGTCTCTAGATGCATCCATGTCTCTACAAATGACCCAATTTCATTCCTTTTTATGGCTGAATAATATTCCATTGTATATATGTACCACATCTTCTTTATCCATTTGTCTGTCGATGGGCATTTAGGTTGCTTCCATGACCTGGCTGTTGTAAATAGTGTTGGAATGAACATGGGGTGCATATGTCTTTTTGAATTATGGTTTTCTCTGGGTATATGCCCAGTAGTGGGATTGCTGGGTCATATGGTAATTCTATTTTTATTTCTTTAAGGAACCCCCTACTGTTCTCCATAGTGGCTGAATCAATTTACATTCTTACCAACAGTGCAAGAGAGTTCCCTTTCCTTCACACCCTCTCCAGCATTTGTTACTTGTAGATTTTCTGATGATGCCCATTTTAACTGGTGGGAGGTAATACCTCATTGTAGTTTTGATTTGCATTTCTCTAATAATTAGTGATGTTGAGCATCTTTTCATGTGTTTCTTGGCCATCAGTATGTCTTCTATGGAGGAATGTCTATCTAGGTCTTCGGCCCATTTTTGGACCGGGTTGTTTTTATTTTTAATATTGAGCTGCATGAGCTGTTTATCTATTTTGGAGAAGAATCCGTTGTCTGATGATTCATTTGAAAATATTTTCTCCCATTCTGAGGGTTGTCTTTTTGTCTTGTTTATGGTTTCCTTTGCTGTGCAAAAGCATTTAAGTTTCATTAGGTCCCATTTGTTTATTTTTGTTCTTATTTCCATTACTCTAGGAGGTGGATCAAAAATCTTGCTGTGATTTATGTCAAAGAGTGTCATGCCTATGTTTTCCTCTAAGAGTTTTTTTTTTTTTTTTTTTTTTTATAAATAATACACAATGTATTTATTTATTTATTTATGGCTGTGTTGGGTCTTCATTTCTGTGCATGGGCTTTCTCTAGTTGTGGCAAGTGGGGGTCACTCTTCATCGCGGTGCACAGGCCTCTCACTATCGCGGCCTCTGTTGTTGCGGAGCACAGGCTCCAGACGCGCAGGCTCAGTAATTGTGGCTCACGGGCCCAGTTGCTCCATGGCATGTGGGATTTTCCCAGACCAGGGCTCGAACCTGTGTTGTCTGCATTGGCAGGCAGATTCTCAACCACTGCGCCACCAGGGAAGCCCCCTCTAAGAGTTTTATAGTGCCCGGCCTTACATTTAGGTATCTAATCCATTTTGAGTTTATTTTTGTGTATGATGTTAGGGAGTATTCTAATTTCATTCTTTTATTCATGTAGCTGTCCAGTTTTCCCAGCACCACTTATTGAAGAGACTTTCTTTTCTCCATTGTATATCCTTGCCTCCTTTGTCACAGAATAGTTGACCATAGGTGCGTAGGTTTATCTCTGGGCTTTCTATCCTGTTCCATTGATCTATATTTCTGTTTTTGTGCCAATACCATATTGTCTTGATTACTGTAGCTTTCTAGTATAGTCTGAAGTCAGGGAGTCTAATTCCTCCAGCTCCATTTTTTCCCTCAAGACTGCTTTGGCTATTCAGGGTCTTTTGTGTCTCTATACAAATTTTAAGATTTTTTGTTCTAGTTTTGTAAAAAAGCCAGTGGTAGTTTGATAGGGATTGCATTGAATCTGTGGATTGCTTTGGGGATTATAGACTGTTGATTTTTCCAATCCAAGAACATGGTATATCTCTCCATCTGTTGGTATAATCTTTAATTTCTTTCATCAGTGTCTTATAGTTTTCTGCATACAGGTCTTTTGTCTCCCTAGGTAGGTTTATTCCTAGGTATTTTATTCTTTATGTTGCAATGGTAAATGGGAGTGTTTCTTAATTTCTCTTTCAGATTTTTCATCATTAGTGTATAGGAATGTAAGAGATTTCTGCACATTAATTTTGAGTCCTGCTCCTTTACCAAATTCATTGATTAGCTCTAGTAGTTTTCTGGTAGCATCTTTAGGATTCTCTATGTATAGTATCATGTCATCTGCAAACAGTGACAGTTTTAATTCTTCTTTTCCAATTTGTATTCCTTTTATTTCTTTTTCTTCTCTGATTGCCATGGCTAGGACTTCCAAAACTATGTTGAATAATCGTGGGGAGAATGGACATCCTTGTCTTGTTCCTGATCTTAGAGGAAATGCTTTCAGTTTTTCACCATTGAGAATGATGTCTGCTGTGGGTTTGTCATATATGGCCTTTACTATGTTGACAAAGGTTCCCTCTATGCCCACTTTGTGGAGAGTTTTATCATAAATTGGTGTTGAATTTTGTCAAGAGCTTTCTCTGCATCTATTGAGATGATCATATGGTTTCTATTCTTCAATTTGTTAATATGGTGTATCACATTGATTGATTTGCCTATAGTGAAGAATCCTTGCATCCCTGGGATAAATCCCACTTGATCATGGTGTATGATCCTTTTAATGTGTTGTTGGATTCTGTTGGCTAGTATTTTGTTGAGTATTTTTGCATCTATATTCATCACTGATACTGGTCTGTATTTTTCTTTTTTTGTAGTGTCTTTGTCTGGTTTTGGTATTATGGTGATGGTGGCCTCATAGAATGAGTTTGGGAGTTTTCCTTCCTCTATAATTTTTTGGATGAGTTTGAGAGGATGCATGTTAGCTCTTCTCTAAATGTTTGATAGAATTCACCTGTGAAGCCATCTGGTCCTGGACTTTTGTTTGCTGGAAGATTCTTAATCACAGTTTTAATTTCATTACTTGTGATTGGTCTGTTTATATTTTCTATTTCTTCCTGGTTCATCCTTGGAAGGTTATACCTTTCTAAGAATTAGTCCATTTCTGCCAGGTTGTCCATTTTATTGGCATAGAGTTGCTTGTAGTAGTCTCTTAGGATGCTTTGTATTTCTGCGGTGTCTGTTGTAACTTCTCCTTTTTCATTTCTAATTTTATTGATTTCAGTCCTCTCCATCTTTTTCTTGATGAGTCTGGTTAATGGTTTATCCATGTTGTTTATCTTCTCAAAGAACCAGCTTTTAGTCTTATTGGTCTTTGCTATTGTTTTCTTTGTTTCTATTTCATTTATTTCTGCTCTGATATTTATGATTTCTTTTCTTCTGCTAACTTTTGGTTTTGTTTGTTGTTCTTTCTCTAGTTCCTTTAGGTGTAACATTAGATTGTTTAATTGAGATTTTTCTTATTTCTTGAGGTAGGCTTGCACAGCTATAAACTTCCCTCTTAGATCTGCTTTTGCTGCATCCCATAGGTTTTGGATCATCGTGTTTTCATTGTCATTTGTCTCCATGTATTTTTTGATTTCCTCTTTGATTTCTTTAGTGATTTCTTGGTTATTTAGTAACGTATTGTTTAGACTCCATGTGTTTGTGTTCTTTATGTTTTTTTCCCTGTAATTGATTTCTAATCTCATAGTGTTGTGGTCAGAAAAGATGCTTGATATGATTTCAATTTTCTTAAATTTACTGAGACATGATTTGTGAACCAAGATATGATCTATCCTGGAGAATGCTCCCTGTGCACTTGAGAAGAAAGTGTAATCTGCTGTTTTTGGATGGAATGTCCTATAAATATCAATTAAATCTGTCTCATCTATTGTGTCATTTAAAGCTTGTGCTTCCTTATTAATTTTCTGTTTGGATTATCTGTCCATTGGTGTAAGTGAGTTTTAAATCCCCACTATTATTGTGTTACTCTCGATTTCCTCTTTTAGAGCTGTTAGCAGTTGCCTTATGTATTGAGGTGCTCCTATGTTGGGTGCATATATATTTATAATTGTTATATCTTCTTCTTGGATTGACCCCTTGATCATTACGTAGTGTCCTTCCTTGTCTCTTGTAACATTCTTTATTTTAAAGTCTATTTTATCTGATATGAGTGTTGCTAATTGAGCTTTCTTTTGATTTCCATTTACATGGAATATCTTTTTCCATCCTCTCACTTTCTGTCTCTGTGTGCCCCTAGGTCTGAGGTGGGTCTCTTGTAGACAGCATATTTATGGGTCTTGTTTGTGTATCCATTTATCAAGCCTGTGTTTTTTGGTTGGAGCATTTAATCCATTCGTATTTAAGGTAATAATCAATATGTATGTTCCTATTACCATTTTCTTAATTTGGGGGGGGTTTGTTTTTGTTGGTCCTTTTCTTCTCTTGTGTTTCCCACTTAGAGAAGCTCCTTTAGCATTTGTTGTAGAGCTGGTTTTGTGGTGCTGAATTCTCTTAGCTTTTTCTTGTCTGTAAAGCTTTTGATATCCCCATCGAATCTGAATAAGACCCTTGCTGGGTAGAGTAATTTTGGTTGTACATTCTTCCCTTTCATCACTTTAAGTATATCATGCCACTCCTTTCTGGCTTGTAGAGTTTCTGCTGAGAAATCAGCTGTTAACCTTATGGGAGTTCCCTTATATGTTATTTGTCATTTTTCCCTTGCTGCTTTCAATAATTTTTCTTTGTCTTTAATTTTTGCCAATTTGTTTACTATGTGTCTCAGCATGTTTCTCCTTGGGTTTATCCTGTATAGGACTCTCTGTGCTTCCTGGACTTGGGTGGCTATTTCCTTTCCCATGTTAGGGAAGTTTTCGACTATAATCTCTTCACATATTTTCTTGGCTCCTTTCTCTCTCTGTTATGAGAAAGACCTCTATAATGTAAAGTGACCTCTATAATGTGAGTGTTGGTGCCTTTAGTGTTCTCCCATAGGTCTCTTAGGCTATCTTTATTTCTTTTCATTCTTTTTTGTTTATTCTGTTCTGCAGCAGTGAATTCCACCATTCTGTCTTCCAGGTCACTTATCCGTTTTTCTGCCTCAGTTATTCTGCTATTGATTCTTTCTAGTGTATTTTTCATTTCAGTTATTGTATTGTTCATCACTGTTTGTTTGTTCTTTAATTCTTCTAGATCTTTGTTAAACATTTCTTGCATCTTCTCGATCTTTGCCTCCATTCTTTTTCCAAGGTCCTGGATCATCTTCACTATCATTTTTCTGAATTCCTTTTTTGAAAGGTTGCCTATCTCCACTTCATTTAGCTGTTTTTCTCGGGTTTTATCTTGTTCCTTCTTCTGGTACATAGCTGTCTGCCTTTTTATCTTGTCTATCTTTCTGTGAATGTGGTTTTTGTTCCACAGGTTGCAGGACTGTAGTTCTTCTTGCTTCTGCTGTCTGCCCCCTGGTGGGTGAGGCTCTCTGAGAGACTTGTGGAAGTTTCCTGATGGGAAGGACTGGTGGAGTGTACAGCTGGCTGTTGCTCTGGTGGGAAGAGCTCAGTAAAACTTTAATCCACTTGTCTGTTGATGGGTGGAGGTGGGTTCTCTCCCCGTTGGTTGTTTGGCCTGAGGTGACCCAACACTGGAGCCTACCTGGGCTCTTTGTTGGGGCTAATGCCAGACTCTGGGAGGGCTTACGCCAAGGAGTACTTCCCAGAACTTCCACTGCCAGTGTCCTTGTCCCTTGGTGAGCCACAGCTGGCCCCCGCCTCCACAGGAGACCCTCCAACACCAGCAGGTAGGTCTTCTTCAGTCATCTGGGGTCACTGCTCCTTCCCCTGCATCCCGACGCACACACTACTTTGTGTGTGCCCTCCAAGAGTCGAGTCTCTGTTTCTCCCAGTCCTGCCGACATCCTGCAATCAAATCCCACTAGCCTTCAAAGTCTGATTCTGTAGGAATTCCTCCTCCCATTGCCAGACCCCCAGGTTGGGAAGCCTGACGTGTGGCTCAGAACCTTCACTCCAGTGGTTGGACTTCTCTGGTATAAGTGTTCAGCAGTTTGTGAGTCACCCACCCAGCAGTTATGCGATTTGATTTTATTGTATTAAAATAATCACAATAGGATTGTAGCCCCTCCTACTGTCTCATTGTGGCTTCTCCTTTGTCTTTGCATATGGGGTATCTTTTTTGATGAGTTCCAGTGTCTTCCTGTTGATGATTGTTCAGCAGTTAGTTGTGATTCCGGTGTTCTCGAAAGAGGGAGTGAGAGCATGTCTAGACTTGTTTTAAAGCCTACTTTGTCAATATATGAGTATTACTAACCCAACTTTCTTTTCACTTCCATTTGTATGGAATATCTTTTTCCATCTTTTCACCTACAGTCTCTGTGTGTCTTTTTGTCTGAAGTGAGTATCTTGTAGGCAGCATATAGATAGGTCTTGTTTTTAATCTAATAAACCATTGTATGTGTTTTGATTGGAGCATTTAGTCCTTTGATATTTAATGTGATTATTGATAGGTATGTACTTACTCCCATCTTGTTGCAATTTTCTGTTTTTGTTTTTGTTGTTTTTTATTTCTTCTCTGTTCTTTTCTTCTTCTTTTAGTCTTTTCCCTTGTGGTTTGATTTTTTTTTAGGGGTATGCTTGTGTTCCTTTCTCACTATTTTTGGTGTATCTGTTATAGGTTTTTGGTTTGTGGTTACCATGTGGTTCATATATGGTTACCTATAACTATACCTACTTTTTTAAAACTGAGAGTCACTTAAGTTTAATACCCCACCACATTTTATATATATATATATATATATTTTTTTTTTTTTTGCAGTATGCCGGCCTCTCACTGTTGTGGCCTCTCCCGCTGTGGAGCACAGGCTCCAGACACGCAGGCTCAACAGCCATGGCTCATGGGCCCAGCCGCTCCATGGCATGCGGGATCTTCCCGGACCGGTGCATGAACCTGTGTCCCCTGCATCGGCAGGCAGACTCTCTACCACTGTGCCACCAGGGAAGCCCCACATTTTATATTTTTGATGTCATATTTTACATCTTCAGGCCTATCCCTTTACTGTTTATGTAGTTAAAGCTGATTTTACAGTTTTTGCCTTTTAACCTTCATACTGGCTCATTTAAGTGATTGATCCACTGCCCCTACTATATATCTGCCTTTACCAGTGGGATTTTTCCCTTCCTATATTTCTTCAGATTTCTTGTTGTAGCCTTTTCTTTTTACCTAGTGAAGACCCTTTAACGTTTATGGTAAGGTCAGTTTAGTAGTGAGCAACTCTTACTTTTTGCTTGTCTGGAAAACTCTAATATGTGGTTTGAACCCCTCACTCCCCAGGGAGCATCCCCAAGCATGTGATATCCCCCTCCTCTTCTGTGTCCCCCACTAGGGGTACAGGTCCCCACTGGGGTGCTTCCCTTCCTTTCCTATCAGACTCCATGTGAATCTTTATTTATAGCCTTGGTTGTAGAAGAGCTGTCCTGCTAGTTGTCAGGGAGATTTCAGTGAGAATTGTTCTATATGTAGTTGTAGTTTTGATATGTTCATAAGGGGAGGTGGTATCTGCATCTTCCTATTCTGCCATCTTTTAAAAAAATTTATTTATTTATTTATTTATTTAGGCTGCACCGGGTCTTAGTTGTGGCACACAGGATCTTAGTTTCAGCATGCAGACTTCTTCTTAGTTGTGGCATGTGGACTCTTAGTTGTGGCATTCAGCCTTCTTAGTTGCAGCATGCAAAACCTTAGTTGCAGCATGCATGCAGGATCTAGTTCCCTGACCAGGGACTGAACCCAGGCCCCCTGCATGGGAGCATGGAGTCTTACCCACTGGACCACCAGGGAAGTTCCCTTTTCTGCCATCTTGCTCTTGCCCCCCAAATTGAGGAATTTCATTGCTAGTAGACCTACCTTACAAAAATACTAAAAGAAGATCTTCAGGTTGAAAAAATATGAACCCAAACAATAATTCAAACCCACTTAAAGAAGGAAAGACTACCAAAAAAGGAAATTATAAAATTCAGTATAAATGGACGTTTCCTCTTTTCTTAACTGATTTAGAAAACAATCATATAAAACAATATGAATCTAATGGTATTATTGAAACTATGACAAAGAAAAGTAATATATTTGTCCATAGTAGCACCAAAGAAGTGGGTAGAAACAAAGCTGTACTGGGTTAAGGAAATGACACCAGATGATAACTTGAATCCACAGAAAAAAAGAGAAACAATATGATAAATGAGAAGGTTATTATAACATATACTATTAATATGTAATTACACTCCTTTCATCTCTCAGCTTCTTTAAAATACATAAATATATAAAGCAATAATTATAGCAATGTACTGTTGAGTTTGTACCATATATCGATATAATATGTATAAGATAAATATCACAAGAGGAAGAAAAACGAGTAGAGCTATATAGGAGTAATGTTTCTATATATCACTGGAATTAAGGATAATCTAAAGGAAATTCTGATAATTTACAACATATATGGTAAGCTCTAAGGCAAACAGGAAATAACTCAAAGAATATAGTAAAAAATCATTAAAGAAATTAATTTTATATTATAAAATATTCACTTAATGCAAAAGAAAGAAATAAAGGATGAGTAGAGGGACATGGAAAAATGAGACTTATAGAAAACAAAAAGTAACATATAGGCATAATTCCAATGAGTCAATAATGACACTAAGTATAAATGGATTAACTAATCCAATCAAATGGCAGGACCTGTCATACTGGAATTTCTAAAAAGATCCAATTACATGCTGTCATTAACATATAATCAGCTAACAGAATGCTTAATAGTGGAAGATTGAATAATTTCTTCATTAATCAGGGATAGGACAAGAATGTCTACTTTTGCTACTTCCATTCAACATTGTACTGTCATTTATAGTCAGATAAATTAGATAAGAAGAAGAAATAAAAGGTATGTCTAGACTGGAAAGGAAGAAGTACAACTAAATTTATTTGTTAATGACATGGTATTGCATTTAGAAAATCCTGTGGAGTGAAAAACTACTAAAATAAACAAGTTCAGGTTATAACATTAATATTAAAAAATAAATTGTATTCCTATACACCAGCAATGAACAATCTGAAAGTGAAATTAAGAAGCAATTCCACTTAAAACAGTATCAAAAATAATTTAAAACCTGTGAATAAATTTATCCAAGGAAGTATAATATCTATCCACTGAAAACTACAAAACATTGCTCAAAGAAAATAAACAAGACTTAAATAAATGGAAAGACATGTTGTGTTCATGGATTGGAAGACTTAGTAGTGTTAAGATGGCAAGGCTACACAAATTCAGCTACAGGTTCAATATATTCCCTATCAAAATGCCAAATGCATTCTTTCCAGAAATGAAAAAGTTCATCCTATAATTTGTATGGAATCATAAGGGACCCCATATAACCAAAACATTCTTAAAAAGGAAGAATAAAGTTGGAGGACTCACACTTTCCAATTTTTAAATGTATTACAAATATAAAGTAATAGAAACAGTATAGTATTGGCACAAAGACAGACATATAGATCAATGGAATAGAATTGAGAGTCCAGAAGTAAACTTATACTTCTGTGTTCATCTGATTTTTGACACAGATGCCAACACTAATCAATAAAGAAAGAGCAGTCTTTTCAATAAATGGTCCTGGGACAACTAGATAGCTATGTGCAAAAAAAATGAAGTGGGACCATGGCCTCACTCCATGTACAAAAATTAACTCAAAATGGAACAAAAACCTACATGTAAAAGCTAAACTATAAAACCTTAGAAGAAAACATAAGCACAAATTTTCATGGCCTTGGATGTGGCAATGTTTTCTTGACATGACATAAAAAGCACAAGCAACAAAAGAAAAAGTAGATAAATTAGACTTCCTCAAAAAGTAAAACCTTTTCACTTTAAAGGACACTATCAAGAAAGTGAAAAGACAACCCATGGGAGAAAATATGTGCACATGATGTATCTGATATCATGTATCTAGAATACATAAAACTAGTGGGAAGCAGCTGCATCACATGGGGAGATCAGCTCGGTGCTTTGTGACCACCTAGAGGGGTGGGATAGGGAGGGGGGGAGGGAGACAAAGAGGGAGGGGATATGGGGATATATGTATACATATAGCTGATTTACTTTGTTATACAGCAGAAACTAACAGAACATTGTAAAGCAATTATACTCCAATAAAGATGTTTAAAAAAATAAAAAAGAACACTCACAGCTCAAAAACAAATAAACAACTCAATTTAAAAATGAGCACAGGATTTAAACAGATTTACCCAGAGAAGATATACACATGTACAATAAGCACATGAAAAGATGGTCAATATAAATAGTCATCAGGGAAATGCAAATTGAAACCACAATGAGATACCACTTCACACTCAGGATGGCTACAGTCAAAATATCAAATAATAACAAGTGTTGGTGAGTATGTGTAGTAATTGGAACCATTATACACTGCTAGTGGGAATGTAAAATAGTGCAGCTACCTTGGAAAACAGTTTGGCATTTCCTCAAAAAGTTAAACATAGAGTTATCATCTGGTCCAGAAATTCTACTCCTAGGTATATGCCCAAGAGAAGTAAAAACATATGAGCAAACAACTTGTACATGTGTGTTTAGAGTGGCATTGTTCATAACAACCAAAAATTAGAAACAACCCAAATGTCCATCAATGGATGAATGGATTAAATAATGTGGTCTATCCATACAATGGATTATTATTCAGCCATAAAAAGGAATGAAGTACTGATGCATTTTCCATCATGGATGAACCTTGCAAACATTATGCTACATGAAAGAAGCCAGCCACAAAAGATTGCATATTATATGATTCTACTTAAGTGAATGTCCAGAGGAGTCGAATCTATAGAGACAGAATGTAGATGAGTGTTCTATGTATAGCAGGGATGAGACAGGTTTGGGAGTAATAACTAAAGTGTATGGGGTTTCTTTTGGGGTGATAAAAATGTTCTAAAATTGATTGTGATGATGGTTGCACAACTCCGTGAGTATACTAAGTATCATGGAATTACACATAGGTGAATTATATGGTATTATATATATATATGGTATGTGAATTTTAAGGTACTATATATCAATAAAGCTGTTATAAAAATTACACCAAATATATGTGTGATTTAAATAGAGCTGAGGTGATTATAAATTTATCCCATTTTTTAAAAAAGACAGATTTATTTAAAAAAGAAATCTTGTTACATGCAATTTCCATGACATTGCTAAAACAAAATGATTAAGAAAGTAGGAAAATAAATGGATGGAAAATATACTCAGGGCAAATGCCAGAACAAAGAAACACTAGAGACAATATTATCAACATACAGAGTAGATGTCAAGGTAAAAAACATTAAACATGTTTGAAATGTATAGTTTTTGATAATCCTTAACATCTGTTCACCTAACAATGTCCCTTCAAAATGTACAAAGCAAAAAATATCAGAAATACAAGGAAAAATGGACACATACACAATTATAGCTGGAATTTTAGCAATTCTTTCTCAGAAATGAACAGGTTAAAGAGGTAAAACTAATAATAGAAATATATGAATTGATAAATATCATATGTACGAAAGCATACAAATGTAAATATATATTGTGATGGATGCTACACTTAGCTAGGCAGTTAGTCTCCATTTCCAGCCTTCCTTTCACCCATGTGAGGCCATGTAACTAAGTTATTTTGAATGGAATAAGCAGCTGTTATGTGTGCAAATTTTGCCTGGGTTAATGAAATTATAGAAAGAAAAAAAGTGCTTGAGTACCAGCTCAAATCATGCAAACAAGGGCAAACATTCCAGGGATAGTAAAGCAGCAAAATGGAAAGATTGTGAGTTCCAGGATGACCAGGTGAAACAATGCTGTCCCCAAACATGTGTTACATCAATTAGGATTGCTGTATGAAAGAGAAATTAAAATTATTTTCTGTAAGTCATTATGTTTCAGGATTTCTTTGTTACATAAGCTTGGGCTTACTGTAGCTAGATGATAGACAAACAATAGATGATAGACATTTAAGTATATATAATAGATAGATCACACAAACTAAAAAAAAATATATCCATTTCAAATGTTCATGGGACATTTGCAAAAGTTGATAATGTACTAGGAAACTAAAAAAAAAAAAATTCCTCCATTTCCTCAAATAGAAACATACAAGTCATATTCTTGTACCATAATGGACAGCAAAACTAGGCAAACATATGATAGACTGATAGTGAAATAGATGGATGAATGACAGATAAATAGATAGATAGATAGATGAATGGATGGATGAACAAAGCACCTGGAAAATACTACTGTAATTTAAAATAACTCTTGGGTAAAGAGGAAATCAAAAATAAAATATCTGAATGCATGAGCATGAAAGACAATGAGATCATTATATATGAACACCTATGGGATGCATGCAAATATGGGATACATGCAAATAACAATATTCTGAGAAAATTTATACTCAAATGCATTCATTAGAAATTATTCAGAAAACAAGAAACACTGAAATTAAATAAATTCTATATTCAATTCAATAAGCTAGAAAACATCAATGTTAACCAAAGAAATATATGGTGAAGGAAATAATCAAAATAATATCAGATACTAATAAAATAGAAAATACACAGACAAGAAAAACTTAATAAACTCAAACATTAAGGTAGTTATTAAAAATAAGTTAACACATCTCTGGCAAGTCTTGAGAAATAAAATTCGAATGGACATGAAAAAGAAAAGGTGACATATAAAAATATATTAGAGAATTTAAATCTTAAGATAATACAATAAACAACTTTTAGCCAGAAGACTTGACAATTCATATTAAATGGACAATATTTTAGGAAATAAATCACTAATATATTACCAAAATTGACAGAAGAATAGAAAATACACATAGTCTTTGACCTAGAAACATTCTACTACTATGAAATCATTCTAAAGATGTGTTCTCATATATGCAAAATAACATGCATTCAAGGTTACTGCTAGAGGTAGCTGGAGTAGGTTAATTGCCCTTCTGCCTACATGGGCTTACAACAGCAAAAAATAGAAATAACCTAGTGACTTACTGAAGCCAAATCTTTTCTCTTGGATAACACTGGATCACCCTTGTGCAGACTCAAAAAGATTCCAATAGACTGACTGGCCTAAGGTCTCAGTCCTTCAAATTAAGCCTTAAGATGTGGTTATAATGGTCTGTTCAAAATAAAAATCTGGTAGTGGGTACATGGGTATCTGTATCATTATTTTCTAACTATGTAATTTGTCAAAATAAAGTTTAAAATTTTCATTAAAAATGTAGTACACTTTCGGGCTTCCCTGGTGGCGCAGTGGTTGAGAGTCTGCCTGGCAATGCAGGGGACACAGGTTCGTGCCCCAGTCTGGGAAGATCCCACATGCCGCGGAGCGGCTGGGCCCGTGAGCCATGGCTGCTGAGCCTGCGCGTACGGAGCCTGTGCTCCGCAACAGGAGAGGCCATAACAGTGAGAGGCCCGCGTACCGTAAAAAAAAAAAAAAAAATGTAGTACACTTTAATTTTCAGCTGTCACATGTAAAGTACTTAGAAGTTTTCACTTCCATCATTACAGTAAGGAAAATGCTGAATAAACTGAAAATCAATCATTTTTCTTAGACTCATCAGATAATTGAGGTTACACATAAAACTGCCACTCCAAAATTGGGAAAGAAAGGTGAATAAAGACAAACACAGCTGAGAGCAGCTTACCAGTAGTAGAAGTCATGGAGCTATAAATTGGTAGGAACACTTAAATGGCATTACATTAATTAAACAAGGAGGCCTTTAGACTGAGGTGGCTCCAACACCATGGCAGTCTATGTAACCAAACCAAAATATAAACCTATACATGCCTCAAGGTTACAAAATTGAAATCTAAAAATAACCAATCACAAATAGCCAACTAGGCCTTAAGCTATAGCCAATCAACAATTTCCTTACTTTGCTTCTACCTTTTCTCTATAAAAGGCTTTTCCTGAACTCCTGTCAATGAAGTGCTCCTAACCACTTCCAGTTTAGTGCTGCCCAGTTCAAATTTATTTTTGATCAAATAAAGTGTCACAATATTAAATACACCTCAGTTTAACTTTCAACAATGGAAACATTGACAGTTTTCTGGAGGCTGAATATAAACTAGCATGAGACGAAGAAACTCCAGAATCTGTAGTCTTAAGGGAGCACTATAATTTTTATAGCTTTTACCTCCAAGAATCTCATCAGATTTTCATAGTGAGTAGCCAAGAAAAATCACCTCATGTCCTTGGCATTGGGAGGGGGAAGCTACCATTTTTTAAATACACATAGTGCATTCTCCATAACAAAGATGAACTCTCTAGTAAAAAAGAGTTTACCAAAGTCTTATCTCATGTAGGCAGAAGGGCAATTAACCTACTCCAGCTACCTCTAGCATTCTTGTCTCACCTAAGCTGGAAGGGGCAGTAAGAAAAATTTCTGAAGGACACAGCCCAGAAAAATAGATATACTGAAAGACTGAGATTCAATCATAATATTATAGAAGTCTTCTTTCTCCTGTCCCCTCTATATCAATGTCTCCATTATAATGACAACAGTAGATTATAGCTGAAAGAACTGCAAGACAAGAATCTATTTAAGATGTAGTTCCTAGGGAAACCCAAAAACAACAGAAGAGGGAAAAAAAGGATGTAGATGAATTTTAAGCCTCTGGCATCTACAGGTGCAATACTAGCCAAGCTGACATAAAACCTCACACTATAAAGGCCAATTTACTTCAGTTCCTACTGTCCAATATAATGTGTCTGGCATTTCAAAAAAAGATTACATGGCATGCTAAAAGACAAGAAAAAATACAGTCTGAAGAGACAAAGCAAGCATCAGAAACAGACTCAGATATGACAAAGATATGGAAATTATCAGACAGGGAATTTAAAATAATTATGACTTATATGTCAAGGGCTGTAATTGAAAAAGGAGACAATATGCAAGACAGATAGTAAGCAGATGTAAGCTGTGATATGGGAAGTCTAAGAAAGATTTGAAAGGAAATGCTAGAAAAAAACTACTATAACATAAACTAAGAATGCTTTTGGTGAGCTCAACAGACTGTACATAGCTGAGGAAAGAATCAGTAAGCTTAAAAATATGTCAATAGAAATCCCCTAAACTGAAATTTTAAAAAATGAAAAAAAAAGGGGAAAAAACAAAACAAAACAGAATATCCAAGAATGGTGGGACAATTTCAGAAGGTGTAATATTTAAGTAACTGGAATATCAGAGGAAGGAGAAGAAAGAGAATTTAATTCATAAATTAAACAATACACATCCAAATACCTCTGGGTCAGGGAAGAAGCCCCAATATAAATGTCTTAGTATTTTGAATTGTTACCAAAAAATGCAAATAATAAAAACCTGTGGAATATAGCAAAAATAGTGCTTAGGGATAAATTTATAGCACTTAATGTATTAGAGAAAAAAAAGATCTAAAATCAAAACCTAAGATTACACCTTAGGAGTCTAGAGAAAGAAGAGCAAATTAAGCCAAAGGCAAGCAGAAGAAAAGAAATAAGAATTTCTGCAGAAATCAATGAAATTAAAAACAGGAAAACAATATAGAAAAATCAGTGAAACCAAAACTAGTTATCTGAAAAGATCAACAAAATTGATAATCTTCTAGCAAGGCTAATAAAAAAATTAGATGACATAGATGACCAATATAAGGAAATGAAGGAATACTATGAAAACTCTATGTCCACAAATTTAATACATTAGATAAACTTATCTTCAATGACATAAACCATAAGAACTCACACAAAGATAAAAAAGGTAACCTGAATAAACCTATACCTACTAAATAAACTAAATCAATAATTAATATCCTTCAAAAGAGAAATCACTAGGCCAAAATGGTTTCACTGGTGAATTCTACCAAACTTTTAAAGAAGAATTAACAGCAATCCTCCACAGAATCTTCCAAAAAATAAAGCAGAGGGAACACTCTTAACTCATTCTGTGAGACCATTACCCGAACACCAAAACCAGTTAAAGATATTACAAGAAAGGAAAACTACAGACCAATATCTCTCATGAACATAGATCCAATTACCTTCAATAAAATATAAGCAAATCAAGTCCAATATGGATAAAAATAATTATACACCATGACCAAGTGAGATTTATTCCAGGTATCCAAAGCTACTTTAACACTAAAAGATCAATTAATGAAATTTATGACATCAACAAGCTAAAGAAAAAATATCATATTATCATATCAACTGATGCAGAAAAAGCATTTGATAAAATACAACACATATTCATGATAAAAATAGTCTCAGTAAACTAGGAATAGAAGGAAATTTCCTCAATGCTTGCCACCTATGATCAGGAAAAAGGCAAGGATGTCTCCTCTGAGATCTCCTATTCGATGTTGTACTGGAAGTTCTAGCTAGCACAATAAGGAAAGTAAAGTAAAGAAAAGAAGGATAAGATGTATAATTGGGGAAGGAAAAATTATGTTTCCTTTGTTCACTGAAGAAATGTTTGTCTATGTAGAAAATCCCATAGAACTGATAACAACAACAAAAAACTCTTGGAACTAAAAAGTGACTGTAGCAATGCCACAGGAAACAGGATTAATATTTTAAAAGTCAATTGCTTTTCTATATACTGGCAATGAATAAAAGGACTTTTAAATTAAAAATAACATTTACACAAAAATAACATTTACAATACTCTCCCCAAAATAAAATAACTAGGTATAAATCTAAAAAAATCTAGGTATAAATCTAGACAAAATTTTATACGTTTTACAAAAATTAACACTAAATAACCTGTAGACCTACATGTAAACTGAAGAAACTATAAAATCTCCATAAGAAAACATAGGAGAAAACTTACATGACCTTAGAATCAGTGATGAGTTTTTAAAATACAACACCAAAAGCATGATCAATGAAAGGAAAAATTGATAAGTTAGATTTAAAAAAAAATTTTAAATGTGAACTCTGTGAAAGACTATTAAGAGAATGAAAAGACGAGACATACACTGGGAGAAAATAGTTGCAAAATATCTATCTGATAAAAGGCTTGCATACAAAATACAGAAAACTTAAAATTCAACAATAGAAAACAAACAACTCATTTAAAAACTAGGCAAAATATCTAAGCAGATATCTCATCAAAGAAAATATACAGGTGGCAAACAAGCATAGGAAAAGATGCTGAATATAATTTGTTATTAGGGAATTGCAAATTAAACAATGAGATACCTCTACCTACTGGAATGTCTAAAATTGAAAAAAAATTACAAGCCCAATAGCTGATGAGAATGCAGAGTAAAAGGGAACTCTCATTCATTCACTTCTGGTAGGAATGCAAAATGGTACATCCACTTTGGAAGACAATTTGGCATTTTCTTTAAAAACTGAACATAGCCTTACCATAAGATCCAGCAAGCATACTCCTGGATATTTACCCAACTGATTTAAAAACTTATGTCCACACAAAAACCTGCACATCGTGCAAAACTGTAAGCAACCAAGATGTCCTTCAACAAATGAATGGGTAAACAAACTGTGTTACAACCTTACAATGGAACGCTATTCATCAATAAAAAAAGAATTACAAGATGTGCAAAGACATGAATAAATCTTACATGCATATTATTAAGTGAAATAAGCCAGTTCCAAAAGAGTAGAGAGTGTGTGATTCCATTTATATCACATTCTGGAAAGGGAAACAAATCATAGAAATGGTAAACATATAAAAAATGGTTTAAATAGTTTAACAAAGGAGATTTATTAGGGCAGTGAAGCTATTGTTCATGATACTGTAATGGTGAATACAGGACAGTATGTATGAGTCAAAAAAGAACTTGACAGTCATAATGCATGAAAATAAAAATAATTTAGGTGGTCAAGGAATCCCAGGTTGGATTGCAGAATGTGGCAAAATATTCTAACTGCATTAAAAATGTATGAAACAACCTCACTGAAAAGTATGAAGGGAAAGTTGCTGCCCTAAGTAACTTTAGAGATGAATATTATAAGATTAAAGTCAAAAGAAACTGCACATAAGTTCTGTACCCTAGCTGGTACAGTTGTTTCCCACAGTAGTACAGTTTCACAATTCTGCAACCACTATCCATGTATACTGGAATTGAACAATTAATTAAATAGATTGGCAGATGGTGGGAGTCAGGTTTCTCATTATTAGAGTGGGATGTTACAAGTAAGCAAGGGGAGGATAATGTGATAATGGATTAGAGTTGGAAACATCAGCATAAATTCACATTCACCTTTATATAGCTACAGATGGCTACAAATATAAATATTCATGGGTATGTGTACACACACAGCTTAATATACACTTATATATTTCATTGTTTTGCTACTTGAGAGAGCATATAAGTAACAACTTCCCAGTAGCAACAAGCATACCTAGCACTGAGATCTAAGTTTCTTTTTATTTTAATTTATTTAATTTATTTATTTTTGGCTGCATTGGGTCTTCATTGCTGTGTTGTCTTCCTCTAACTGCAGCGAGCAGGGGCTACTCTTCATTGCAGTCTGTGGGCTTCCCATTGTGGTGGCTTCTCTTGTTGTGGAAAACGGGATCTAGGCATGTGGGCTTCAGTAATTGTGGCACATGGGCTCTAGAGTGCAGGCTCAGTAGTTGCGGTACATGGGCTTAGTTGCTCTGTTGCATGTTGGATCTTCCTGGACCAGGGCTTGAACCCGTGTCCTCTGCATTGGCAGGTGGATTCTTAACCACTGCACCACCAGGGAAGCCCCTAAGTTTCTTTATTTTGATTTTATTTTTCTAAACTGAAGTACAGTTGATTTACAATGTTGTGCCAATCTCTGCTGTGCAAAAAAGTGGCTCAGTTATACACATATATATATTTTTTCATACTCTTTTCCATTATGGTTTACCACAGGATATTGAATACATTTCCCTGTGCTATACAGTAGGACCTTGCTGTTTGTCCATCCTATATACAATAGTTTACATCTGCCGATCCCACACTCCTAGTCTTTCCCTCCCCCACCCCCTCCCCCTTGGTAACCACAAGTCTGTTCTCTATGTCTGTGTGTCTGTTTCTGTTTTGTAGATAGGTTCATTTATGCCATATTTTAGATTCCACATATAAGTGATATCATATGGTATTTATCTTTCTCTTTCTGACTTACTTCACTTAGTATGATAATCACTAGTTGCATCCATGTTGCTGCAAATAGCATTATTTCATTCTTTTTTATGGCTGAGTAATATTCCATTGTATATATGTGCCACATCTTCTTTATCCATTCATCTGTCAATGGACATTTAGGTTGTTTCCATGTCTTGGCTATTGTGAATAGTGCTGCTATGGACACAGGGGTGCGTGTATCTTTTTGAATTATAGTTTTGTCCAGGTGGATCTAAGTTTCTTAAAATCATCATCTAATAAAAACAACTAGGGCTCTTTGGAGAAATGGCTGATTCTAGAACTAAGGCAGTAGATATACAAAATGAGCCTGGGGTATGTTGTAGTGTCAGAAAGTAAGGTCTGAAAAATATGTTAAGTGACACAAGTATTGCATTTTGCAAAATTCATACTGTGAGAAACTAAACAAAACACAAATCCTTTCTCTTTTTTTTCAAAAAAATAATTGCAAGAAAAAAGAGGTAAAAGGGAAGGAACTACAGATTAAAAAAGACTCAAGAGACATAAGAAACAACTGTAGTGATTAGATCCTATTCGGACACTGATTCAAAGAAACTAATTTTTTTTAAGTACATATCTGCTAGGTAAATATGAAAAATACCTGGGCATTTGAAGATTACTTAAGTTTTTAGAAAAGTATTATATTGGATTTATATATCATAAAGAGTGTATCTTTTATGAAGTCATATGAAAAACTTAGAAATAAAATGGTATGATGTTTTGAATATGCTTCAAATTATTCCAGTAGCAAGAAATGGGGGAAGGTGAGGGTACAACTGGAACCAGATTGTATTGAAGCTTGTTGATGCTGAGTGTCAGGTATACTGGGTTCATTATATTATAGAATAAAGAGAACTGGGTTCTCTTTATTGTTGTATATGTTTGATAATTTCTGTAATAAACAGTTTTTATTATAAATATCATGCCATTAAATTTGAAATCCTAAGTGAAATTGACCACTTAAAAGTGGTCAATTAATTATTATTAATCAAACAATATAAACTGAAACAGTATTCAAAACTCAAGCTACCATCAAATGTTCCAGCACAAGGGAGTTTTGGAAGCCAGTTTTACCAAATAGTCAGGGAGAAACAAATTACCATCTTATATAAACTCTTCCAAAGCATATAAAAAGGGTCAATTATTCAACTCATTTTGCCAGGCTATTGCTCCTTGATTCGAAAACCAGATGAGAACACCCCATGAAAAGAACACTTAAGCCATGCTCACTCACATAGCAGCAAATATTCTAAATAATTTAATAGCATATTCAACATAGCAGTGAATTAAATGAACAAATGGGCTGTGTCTGAGGAATAAAAATATGATTTAACGTTAGAAAATACTTTCAATTATAATTCCCTGTACAAATTAGAGGAGGAAAAACACTTGATCACATCAATGGGTACATAAAAGCCTTTGAAAGAAATTCAACAAAAGTTTGTGGTTTTAAAAAAAAAAGTAAGCTAACATTAGAATAGAACTTCAATTTCCTAAAGTCTATTGCAAACACACTTAAATGTGAAATACTAGAAGAAATTCCATTAAAGCCAGGGACAGACAACACAGAAATGAATGTTCTCTCCTCTACGGTTCAAAACTGCACTGGGACACATAAAGCAATGAATGTCAAAATAAAAAGAGATATGAATATTGAAAAGAAAGATAATATTTGATGACAATATTATCTATAAAATATGTGGAGTATTTGAATGATTGAGAGACTTCAGAGAAATGTATATGGAAGATCATTATAGCAAAATCAAGAAGCTTGCCATCTAAAAGCAATAACTAGTTAGAACATGAAACAGAGAATACCTCATTCACAATGGCAACAAAGTCAAGAAAATTACCTAAAAAGAATCCTAACAAACATGTACAAGATATTAATGGAGTCAAATATAAAAGCTTTCTTATTGATTCAGCCAGAAATCCCAAATAAATCGAGCAGTGAAACATATTCATTAATGGGGAACAGAAGATTACAAAGATGTGAATTATCCTTAAATTATTTACTGATTTTGTGTCTTACCTGTAGATGCCAAGATGACCATCAGGTTCAGATTGCGGACTTCCACTCCCCAAATCAACTCTCAATAACTATAGAAAGGAGGGGGGCGGAAATCAACAGCAAAATCTAAACAACAAAACTTGAGAAACCCCTGGGGAAGACTGATGGCTGTGAGGAGCTCTTTCCTGTGTTTGGGGAGGAGGGGTGGGGAGAAGCATGGAAGTTGGGGAGGGGCTGTAGGCTGCAGAGATGCCGATGGCAGGATGGGTAAGGAGAAAAGATTTTAAACTTCTACCTTTTTCATTGCACAAACCAGAGGCAGGCCCTCTGACCACAGATACCAGTAGCCCTGGGATAGTATCAGACAGCAGGAGAGATGAGATGATTGAGGTAGTAGGGCCCCAAAGCCTGTGCTAATAACCACCTGAAACCATTTTAGTGTGTTAAAATCAAAAACAAATGGAGACTAACCTTGAAAAAAATTCCCTGAGCAGATAAAACCAATTTAGTCATACAAACAAAGCTTAATTTAGCTTATTTTTCAGGACTAACTTGACCTGGATCATTTCTTGCTTATGCCTCTGGAAATCATAAGCAAAACTTAAATTATTTCCCAAAATTGATATGAGGTAATCACTAACCAATTCCCTATCATTTAAGAGAATTCAAATATTATAACCAACCACTGTGAAGAATAAACAGTCACTGCCTTCCCACTATATAAGCTGCTTTATAACAATATACCCCTGAGCCTCATTCCATGTTTGGTTTGAGTGCTCTGTGTTCACAAACTGTCTTTTTGGCATGCACAGAATAAACTTTTACTAATTACTACTCCAGTGATTCATTGGTTTTACTTCTGTTATTTCCGAACTTTTGACAAGTGACTGAGGACTGGCTTTTCAAAACATTATTTTCATAGAAGATAAAGAATGGACTGGAAATAGAACAGGAGCTATCAGAGTGATCCACACACTAAGTGTAGGTATTCTTTCATGAAATTTTATATATATTCTAAATATACACTTGGTAGAGATGTAAAAATTTTTTTTACTAGGAATGAGGGTTAAGAAAATGAAAGTTGGTGCTCTGGACTATGAAATGTTAGATAATTTCAAACGAGCAGGACATCCCCTAATGCTGCTGCTCAGCCTCTTCCATGCAGAAAATGAATCTTTTAGAACAAAATGTTTCTGAAGTCTGGCTGGCTGGTGAAGAGACTCCATTGAAAGGTTTGCTTCTTCTCTGACCCTCCCCAGCTAGAATCTAGTTTGTGCTACAGAATCATTCTCTACAAGGGATGCTGCTGACCAGATGCTCAGAGCTGACAGAGAGGGAGCTCTCCCAGCCAGCATTTAACCAAGGACTCAGGAGCCAAGTTGAGGACCCTCAGGAGTGAGGACTGAGGCAGGGGCATCCTCCCAGAAGGTCCAGACAATCCAGCTCCACACCTGATGACAGCTCTGGAAGACCCCTAGCAGAGCTGTCAGGCTGTGAGCCTCCCTCAATTTTGCCCTGGGGATCTCAGAGCAGTGAGAGCATTGCCTGGAAGGGGACATACTCAGGTCACAAGAGGGAGGAGTCTCAGGCCCTGCTAGGAGTCAAGGTGAAGATCTTGAAGGAGCATTGAAGGAACCTCCCAAACCAGAAGAGAGGGGTCCCACCTTTACCCTGTCCCTGCAGTCAGCTCCCATTGGCCCCAAGTCAGAGGGATGTGGAAGCCCCTGACTTCCTTCTGGGGAAGCAGGGAGTGCAGGTCTCAGGGAAGTGAGGCTTGGATAGAGGGATGTGTCTTCAGATCAGCAGAGAAAGGAGTCCCAGTACCTGCCAGGAGTCAAGACAAGGACTCTGAGGAAGGACAGAAGGGACCTTCAACCTCAGAACAGTATTTAGCCCTACTCTGCCCCTGCTATAAGAGTAGGGAGGCCCCAACAAGCTGTAGCCTGATATGGTGGCCTCTGGCTTCTGCTGGGGGAGATGGCCTCAAGGAGGGAAAGGCATTGATCTGAAGGGGCTGGACTCAGGTAAGCAAAAGGGAGGGCCCATGAACTGTCAGTATTCAAGGTGAGGACACTGAGGGAGGACTGAGGGGACACTGGACTCCAATCAGAGGGGGCCCTAGGAGGCCCTGGGGCGGGATGACCACAAGTAGCATTTCCTGACACCTGGGTCTCAGAGAGACTGGGGACCTGGTACAAGGGGTGGGGCCTAAGGTGGGCAGAGGGGAGAATTCCAGGTCCTACCACTGGTCAAGGTGAGGGCCCTGAGGGAGGACTGAGGGTACCCTGGACCCCAATCTGAGGAGTCCCCACAGACTCCTTCCCCTCAGTCAGCCCTGGGTGGCCCCGGGGCAGGATGGACGCCTGGCAGCAGGTCCTGATTTCCGCATCCGGGTGTCTGAGAGACTGGGGACTTGGTGGAAGGGGCGGGGCCTCAGGTGGGCAGACGGGACGATCCCAGGTCCTGCCGGGAGTCAAGGTGAGGGCCTTGAGGGAGGACTGAGGGTAACCTGGACCCCAATCTGAGGAGACCTCAAAGACTCCTCCCCCTCAGTCAGCCCTGGGAGGCCCCGCAACGGGATGGCCACCACACAGCAGGTCCTGATTTCTGCATCCGGGTCTCCGAGGGACTGGGGATGTGGTGGAAGGGGTGGGGCCTCAGGTGGGCAGACGTGAGGATCCCGGGTCCTGCCGGGAGTTGAAGTGAGGACCCTGAGGGAGGACTGAGGGGACCCTGGAGTCCAATTAGAGGGGGACCTGGGAGGCCCTGGGGCGGGATGACCACATGTAACATTTTTTAACCTTTGGGTCTCAGAGCGACTGGGGACCTGGTATAAGGGGTGTAGCCTCTGGTGGGCAGAGAGTAGGGCCCAGAACCTGCTAAGAGTCAAGGTGAGGACCCTAAGGGAAGACTGGGGGCACCCTGGACTCCAATCAGAGGGAATTTCACACATCCCTGTCCCTGCACTTGGCCCTGGGAGGCCCTGGGGTTAGATGAGCACCCTAGGCCTATCCTGACTTCCTGACATCCAAGTCTCAGAGAGACTGGGGACCTGGGGTAAGGGGCAGGGCCTCAGGCGGGCAAAGGGGGGATCCCATGTCCTGCTGGGTGTCAAGGTGAGGACCCTGAGGGAGGACTGAGGGGAACCTGGACCCCAGAACAGAGTTGTCCCTGGAAGGCCATAGGTCGGGATGAGCACGTGCGGCAATTCCTGACATCTGGGTCTTAGAGAGGCTGGGGAGAGGGTATAAGGTGCAGGGTCTCAGAGAGGCTGGGGAGGGGGTGTAAGGGGGTGTCTCAGAGAGGCTGGGGAGGGGGTATAAGGGGCGGGGTGTCTGGTGGGCACGGGAGAGAATCCCAATTCCTGCTTGGAGTCAAGGTGAGGGCCCTGAGGGAGGACTGAGGGGAACCTGGACCCCAGAACAGAGTTGGCCCTGGGAGACCATAGGGCGGGATGAGCACGTGCAGCACTTCCTGACATCCGGGTCTCAGAAGCTGGGGACCTGGGATAAGGGGCAGGGTCTCATGAGCACAGAGGGTAAAATTTCAGGTCCCTGGTGGACTAAGGTTAGGGCCCTTAGGCAGGACTGAGGGGACCCTGAGGAAGGACAAAAGGGACCCACCAAATCCCCGCCCCTGCAGGCAGGCATGGGAGGCCCCGGGGCGGGATGAGCACAGTAGGCCTGTCCTGACGTCCTGACGTCAGGGTCTCTGAGAGACTGGAGACCTGGTATAAGGAGCAGGGACTCACACTGGCAGACGGGACAATCCCAGGTCCTTCCCAGAGTCCAGCCTGCACACGAGGAAGGAAGGACTGAGGACGTTAGACCCCAACACAGGGAGGGATCCTTTGCCCTTCCGCGGGGCCTTGGAGGTGCCAGAGCACGGTCAGCAGATGAGATGTTTCCTGACCTCTGGGTCAGGGTCCCCAGGAGGTCAGGTGTTTGGTGTGAGGGGTGAGCCTTCAGGTCCGCAGAGTGTGGACTCCCAGGACCCCGAGGTAGGACTGAGCAGACCCCCAGCCCTGGAACAGGGGCCTCAACAGAAACCTGCCCCTGTGGTCAGAGCTGGGAGGCCAGGCAGGATGTGAGGAGGAGGTGAGGACCCAGCATCTCCCCATCCTAGGACCCTCGGGAGGCCCTGGGCAGGTGTGGCCACCTGTGGGGCCCCCTCACTGCTTTCTGTTCAGATTCAGGGTCCTGTTCTGGGTTTCCCCTCGGGCCTGCAAAGGGGAGGGTCCAGGCCCTTAAGGGGAACAGTGAGCACAACGAGCGAGCCCGGAGAGGACCACCCACCCCAGAACTCAGAACTGGGGGGACCTCACAGAGTCTGGCCCAATCCTCCTACCAGCACCGAGGCCCAGAGCTGTGCCACAGTCTACACAAGAGGTGCGCCTCCATCCCTCTTACAGGGGCTCCAGGAACCGGGAGGCGAAGGCCCAGGTCTGAGGACTGTGTCCTCAGGGCACAGAGCAGAGGAGGCCCAGGCAGCGCCAGGAGTCAAGGGGAGGTGCGTGCCCTGAGTGTGTACCCAGGGGCTCCCCCTCCCAGAACAGAGGAGACCCCACAACACCCAAGTCACCCCACCACCCTGACAGCCCCAGAACCTGGGGCTGTGCTGGCTGCACCCTGAGGAGCCCCCTCACTTCATTCTTCAGGTGGGCAGGGGACAGGCCACCCAGGAGGAGCGCCCCTGTGAGGCCCGAGGGCAGCCCTTAAGACGAGACCTGTAAGTGGCCTTTGTCAGAGCTGCCCAGGGTGCCTTTCTCCTCCGAGGCCGCTCACACCCCGTCTCTCCCCCAGGTAAGAGGTCCCCGCCTGTCACCCCTGCACACCCTCCAGTCGGCGTCCTGACACCAGTCGTCATGCCTCGTTCTCCAAAGCGACGGCGCTACATGCTTGAGGAAGACCATCAGGCTCAAAGTGTTCCCATGGCTGAGGAAGAGGATGATTCCTCATCCTCCTCTACCTGCTCCTCCTTTTCCTTTAGCTTTCCTCTGATCTTGAGCTCCCCAGAGGAGCTTTATGCTCTTTCTCAGACCCTGAGTCCTTTACAGAGCCCTTTGAGTGCCTCCCCCTCCCCGTCCCCCACTGCTGTTGTCTCTACTCCATTGAGCCAATCCGACGATGGCTCCAGCAGCCAAAGAGAGGAAGGTCCGAGCACCTCGCAGGCCCTGCCAGATGCTGAGTCCTTTCCAAGAAATGCGATTTATGACAAGGTGGGTGATCTGATAGAGTTTCTGCTCCTCAAGTATCGCACCAAGGAGACGACCACAGAGACAGAAATGCTGAATATCATCACCGAAGACTACAAGGACCACTTCCCTGTGATCTTCAGTGAAGCCTCGGAGTGCATGCAGCTGGTCTTTGGTATTGATGTGAAGGAAGTGGACCCCAGTGACCATTCCTATTTCCTGGTCACCACCCTGGGCCTCACCTATGATGGGATGCTGAGCGATGGGCAGAGCATGCCCAAGACTGGCCTTCTGATATTTATCCTGAGTATAATCTTTATGAAGGGCGACTCTGTCCCTGAGGAGGAGGTGTGGGAAGTGCTGAGTGTGATGGGGGTGTATGCCGGGAGGGAGCACTTTATCTATGGGGAGCCCAGGGAGCTGCTCACCAAAGTGTGGGTGCAGGAGGGCTACCTTGAGTACCGGCAGGTGCCTGACAGCGATCCTGCATGCCCTGAATTTCTTTGGGGTCCCCGGGCCCACGCAGAGACCAGCAAGATGAGTTTCCTGGAGTTTTTGGCCAAGATCAATGGAAGTGACCCTAGATCCTTCCCTCTGTGGTATGAAGAGGCTTTGAGAGATCAGGAAGAGAGAGCCCAGTCTAGAATTGCCACCACAGATAATACTACTTCCATGGCTAGTGCAAGTTCTAGTGCCATGTCCAGCAGCTTGTTCTGCCCTGAGTGAAGTCTAAGACAGATGCTTCACTTTGTGTTTTAAGAGGGCAGTCAACGATCTAAGTAGTAGACGGCCAGACTTGGGATGAGGGAATCAGTGAATAACATCTTTCTGTTTCTGTTCCATTGGGTGACTTAGAACTTTATAGAACTTTACCTTCTTTTATTTTTGGTATTTTAAAATGTTGTTGCTTAACCAGAAAGTCTGCTAGCCTCAGAATCTAAGTTTATGAATGACATTGGTCACACATTTATTGTTTCTTGTCCAGTTTAGGAGAAAGAGTTTTGCTATTTTGTAAAATGAATTGGGAAACCTTCCATTTTATTTGTAGTCTGTAACAAGATAAGATGACATTAGAATAGGAATTTCCTTGGAAATGTGAAAAAGCTTAGTAAAATAAAGAAAAGAATTAAGTGGTTTGTTTTTTAATTCTCATCATTTTTAGTCTATTCTGTAAAATTAAGATATGTACTTGGATTTTCTTAGCCTATTCAAAAATGTAGAAGAAATTAAATAGTAATAAATGAAATCTCTGCTCACTGGCTCATTTATTCCACAGACCTTCATGGAACCTCTGCTCTCTGGAAGGCCCTGTGTTAGTAGTGGGGACACTAGGAAAAGCAGGACACACCCACACCTAGAGTGATGATCTACGAGCAGCAGTCACATGAGGAAGATGTACAGATGTCCCCTAAGTCCCACAGAACAAGGGAAAATGGGACAAGGCGGTGGGGCTCCAGGAGCGAGCACTCAAGTGTAAGTGACCCAAACCAGGGCAGTTTGGGGCTTTGGGAAGCAGGGGTTCCTTCTGTGGGAGGTGATGATAATGAAGCTGGGTGGTGGCAGTGGCCAGACTCCCAGACGGTGTATCTTAGGAGTGAGAGAAAAACCTAGATAGCAAAACTGCTCTTGGAAGTTCCTTTTGGATAGTGGATAAACCAGAGAGAAATCACTTCCTGGGGCAAGTAAGGAATTTGTCCTGTACTCTTGTCCCAGTGCAGTTGAACACAAGACATAGCTGTTTTATAAGTATCATATGCAAGGGTTTCCTGAGAAATAAGGGTGAATATCTTTTGAATGATGCCCAGAAGTCACTATGCAGGCACCCTTTTCCCTGGCCTGGGAGAGCCAGTGATGACTCTGTTAGAAGACATTTTAATTAGATTACCTTTAATGTAATTTGGCCAGTTCTGAGCCATGTATAGATTTGGGGGGGGGATTAATGAAAATAGCGATTTGGATGGAAGAGAAGCTGGGAGGTAGGGACAGAGTTGGTCTTTGGCTCAAATTCTAGGAGCTTTGAGTTGCATCCAGCTGGGGAAGACTTCCCTACCCCTAAAT
>NW_006779039.1:1771789-1782329 GCF_000442215.2 Lipotes vexillifer | reverse complement strand
CCCTACACCTAAATTTAAAAATATATCCTCTAAGAAGGAAAATTTACTGAGTTTTATTTACAAAGCAGCATGGTTGGCTGATTTTGGTATTACATGTCCTATTGCTTTGAGTATTCTCTAAGATGTACTGGATAACAACAGCAACAACTTCTAGAGTGGAGGGTAGGAGTACCTGGGGTCAAATTAATAATAGAAATACAGTAGTCCCCTCTTATCTGCCAGGGATTATGTTCCAAGACACCCTGTGGGTGCCTGACACTGTGGAGAGTACTGAACTTTACATATATTACGTTTTTTTCCTATACTAATGGGTGAGTAGCATATATAGCGTGGATATTCTGAACAAAGGGATGATTCATGTCCTGGACAGGACGGAGTGGGACGGCATGATTTAAAACTTATGAATTGTTTATTTCTCTAATTTTGTATTTAATATTTTCAGACCCTGGTTGATCTCAGGTAAACTGCAGAAAGCAAAATGGCAGATATGGGGCAACTACCATAACAGCTAATCATTAAAGATTGAACCAGGCACTGTGTGAGGTGCTTTACAAACATTACATACATTCCAGCAGTCCTATAAGACAGGGCTCATCAAACCCACTTGCTTCACAGATGAAAAACCTGAGGCCATAGGGCTTGGTAATTTTCCAATGATTACATGGTTAATAAGTGACAGGGCAGGGACTGGATCCCTAGTCTAAATTCGTCTGGAGCCTGTGCTTTTCCCACTCAACCCCAGCCTGATACCAGCCTTCTGACTCTAAATCATTTCTTTTCTCAGTACTCTATAAAGTCTCTCAGGTGACCAAAAGAAGGACCCTATGCCCAAGGTACTAAAAGCAGTCCTAAAGAAGGAAGGTGACAAAATCAATCAAACAGGATTTGGGTATTTTTTGTGGGCTTTATTAACATAGGGTCCTCCTGCCTGAGTTCCAGTGTCCCCTGAGAGCTGAGGTGCCAGATGTCTGTCTAGTCCCAGCACCTTCCCACATGACAGCACCCATCCCCTGATCTTCCCCTATGTGCCCTCCAGTCCAACTCTGGAACCTGACTGACTTACCAGCTCATCACTGCTGCCTCTTCTGAAATCTGTGCCCACTCCCAATGAAACAGCCCATATTTCTTGCCCTCCCCCTGACATAAAGCATTTCCACTCCTGGCAGAAGTACCCAGGCTGTCTTAACCCACTGCCCACTTACAGTGTCCCTTTGGCATAAGTGTTCACATTGGACAGTGATGTTTAGACATCTGGCATTACTTCTTCCCCCCACTCAGGTATCTTCAACAAGCGTTCTAAATGAGTTTATAAGTAGAATCTAACTTGGCATGTAATTGACCAGTTCTTGGATATAACCCTGAAGTTAGAAACCACCCTGATATTTGCAGCAGGATTTTAATGGAGCATCTTATTTGAAATGGGCCATGAACACATGGCACAGATTTATGAGCTTACCTAAGAGGTCAAAACCCAAAGCCTCCCTCAAGAATTAATATTGTTAAAATGGCCATACTACCCAAATCAATCTACAGATGTAATGTGATTCTTATCAAATTACCCATGATATTTTTCAAAGAACTAAAACAAATAATCCTAAAATTTATATGGAACCATAAAAGACCCAGAATTGCCAAAGCAATCCTGAGGTAAAAGAACAAAGCAGGAGACATAAACCTCCCAGACTTCAGACAATACTAAAAAGCTACAGTAATCAAACCAGCATGGTATTGGCACAAAAACAGACATACAGATCAATGGAAAAAAGAATGGAGAGCCCAGAAATAAACCCACACACCTACCGTCAATTAATAGTTGACAAAGGAGGCAAGAATATACAATGGGGAAAAGACAGTATCTTCAGCAAGTGGTGTTGGGAAAGTTGGACAACTGCAGGTAAATAAATGAAGTTAGAGCACACCCTCACACCATAAGCAAAAATAAACTCAAAATAGCTTAAAGACTTGAATATAAGACATGACACCATAAAACTCCTAGAAGAGAACATAGGCAAAACATTCTCTTACATAAATCGTACCAATGTTTTCTTAGCTCAGTCTCCCAAAGCAATAAAAATAAAAGCAAAAATAAACAAATGAGACATAATCAAACTTACAAGCTTTTGTACAACAAAGGAAACCATAAACAAAACAAAAAGATAACCTACAGACTGGGAGAAAATATTTGCAAATGGTGCGACCAACAAGGGCTTAATTTCCAAAATACACAAACAGCTCAGACAACTCAACAACAATAACAAAAACAAACAACCCAATCATTGTTTTTGACAAGAAATCTACTCTTATCCTTATGTTTCTTCCTCTGTAGTAAAGTGCCTTCTTTTCTCTTGGTACTTTTAAGATTTTCTCTTCATCACTGTTTTTAAGTAACTTGAATATTGTGGACCTTGGTATAGTCTTGTTTTTCACATTTCTTGTTCTTGGCATTCTTTTTGCTTTTTGAATCTGTGGGTTTATAATTTTTATCCAGTTTGGAGATTTGTCATTCAAATATTTTTTCTATCTCCCCTTTTTCCTCCCCTTTGGGGTTTCCAAATATATGTGCATAGGTCACTTGAAGTTGTCTCACAACTTGCTAATGCTCTATTCATTGTTTTCAGTATTGTTTTCTCAGGGTGTGTTTTTTCTGGAAAGTTTTATTGCTATATCCTCAAGTTCACTAATCTTTTCTTCTTACATGTCATGTGTGCTATTAGTCCAAACCAGTGTATCTTTTCAAATCAGACATTGTAGCCTTCATATCTCAAAATTTATTTAGGCTCTTTTTTATGTCTTTCATGTCCCTATTTAGCATGTTTAACATTTTGTCTTATCATTTGAACATATGGAACACAGTTATATATAACACTGTTTTAAAGTCCTTGTCTACTAACTCTATCATCTGCCTGATTTCTGGGTCAGTTTTAATTTATTTTTCTCCTCATTACTATTCCTACTTTCCTGCTTCTTTGAATGGCTGGCAATTTTGCTTTCTATTTTTGTTTTTAAGATTTTTTTTTTTTGATGTGGACCATTTTTAAAGTCTTTATTGAATTTGTTATAATATTGCTTCTGTTTTATGTTTTGGTTTTTTGGCCCTGGGGCATGTGGGATCTAGTTTCCTGACCAGGGATCAAACCTGCACCCCCTGCATTAGAGGACAAAGTCTTAACCACTGGACCACCAGGGAAGTCCCGGCTGGCAATTTTGACTGGATGTCAGACATTGTGAATTTTACTTTCTTAAATCCTAGATATTTTTGTGTTTCTATAAATAAATATTCTTAAGTTTTTTCAGGGACACAATTAAGTTACTTGGAAACAAGTTACTGGTCTTTTTGGGTCTTACTTTTAAACTTTGTTAAGTGAGATTAAAAAGGTGCTTAGATTATGACTAATAGTTCCTCTCTTCTAAGGCAAAACCACTCTGTGTATTCTAACTGAGCCTGATGAACTATGAGGTTTTCCACTCTGACTAATGGGAATAGGAATAATTCCCAGATCTGCATGATCTCTGGAGATTTTTCTCTGTGGAGCTCTCTCCTCTCTGGAATTTTGTCCTGCAAGCTCTTGCCACCTAGCATGCCCTAGACTCCCAGCTCCATCTCAACTCAAGAAGATGGCCAGGCTCTCCATTATACACTGTGGCCTACAATCTTTCTCTGGGCAGTAAGCTTGAACAATCTTAGGGCTCATCTCACTTGTTTTTCATCTCTTAGAGAACACTGTTCTTTGCCTGATGTCCAATAAGTTGAAAATCATTGTTTCATGTGTGTAGTCTATTTTTTTTTTTAGTTGTTTGAGGTAGATGTGTAAATTTGGTCCCTTTTGCTCCATCATGGCTAGAATCAGAAGTCCTATAGTCCAAATTTATAACCTAAATTTTCTACATATGACAGTGTCCCAGTATTTCAACTTATTCAATTTAAAACCAAATTGAAACGCTGTGGTACACATATATATGTTAATATAGACATATGTACAAAAAACTAAGTATATACAGTGAAATAGCAGCAATATTTTTCTTTTGCTGGTAGAAATATAAGTGATTTTTAAATTCTCTTATTTGTGCTTTCAATATTTCTAAGCCATCTAAGGCACATAAGAATTACCATTATAATAACAAAATACTTTATATATTTAAAAATGTGAATTAGATTACCAAAAATAAACACTCATTATCTAGATGTTTTGTTTGTAATATTGATTAACTTCTTGATGGATTCTATTCAGCCCCTGGTATGCTTACTGATTATGTAACTGTAAATAAACAAAAAAACCCTGTGAAATCCAATTAGTAGGCTATGTGTTGTCATCCAACTTCTCTCAGTTTCAAATACAATCCCTCACAGGTAAGAATCTATCTTATCTTTAAAACCATCCTTTCAGAAAAACTAATAGCAAACTTTAAAAGGGAAATTATATTTAAGTCATATTCCCAATGACATGATATTAGATCCAATATTTATAGGAAGGATTGTATGTAGGCAATACTGGCAGGAGGAATTATCATGACTACTGCCATTATTTTGAGTGTTGTTTATATGTCCCTTGTCAAAACTTGTTTATATTCTCTTGTAACACCTCATAATAAATTGTTGTTTAAAATATGTTTTTCAGTCATGAATGCCGTTAATTCTGAGTGAAAGTGCACTTTTTAAAAACACTGATTTTCCTAACAATGAAGTAATATTTTCATAACAACGACCCACATTTTCTTTAATGGACTATTATTCAGCACATAGCTTCTAAGTTAATACATGCTTATCTTTCAGAAACTGAACACCATGTAAAAAGAACCGTGATTTTTAATTTTTATTAAAACTTCTCTGCCGTAGATAATACACACTTGGCTGTTAGCTATATCTTTCATACTTCCTTTGCACTTTGACAATGTCTCCATTTTTAACACTGTCATTCACACACTGTCCTAATAAAGCCATGAATGGTTTCTCTGATATTGATATGATTCCATACTCTTGTGCCTCAGGAATTTTCTTACCACTGTATCATTTGTCCTTTGTTCTTTTTGAAACTCATTAATCCCTGTTTTTTACCAAGTGATTTTGTTCCAAAGATGTTTCTGCAGATTTTCAGTTACAAAAAATGTGCACATAATTTATTTGCAAGGAATAATCTTATAATATTTTTATTTTTCCTTTTAAAAATATAGGTTCATATTCTCCAAAAAAGAATAAAATAGAAATAATAAATACCAGTATCTTTACCAACACTTTTTTAAACCAACTTTGTTTTATATATAACCAGAATTTTCCCCTTGCAAAACAGTAACTATTCCTTACTTTTGCACATTATCACCTTGTCCCTTTACATGCATTTGCTGTAGATCTACATAATTTGCTGGTTATTCCAAACTTTTAAACAATTACACATTACTACTATATTACAAGACATTTATTTATGATTTAGAATATGTGTTCTGTCATTTGTATGCTTTCTGAAAACTCATGTAACATATATCCCTTGGTCTATATCTACAGTTTCTTGTACTTTAACAGTGTCCAAAGCCATTGCTTCTCAACAACTTTTTAAATATCATTGAGTGTTTCAGTTTCTCTGATCTTTTCAAAGAAACAGTTTTTGTGACCATTGATATTAATTACTATTTTCCTAATGTCAATTTCACTGATTTCTGCTTTTACCTGTATAGTTCCCACCCTTCTGTTGCCTAGGGTTTAATTTACTTTTCTTTTTATAGTTTCCTACAGTGGAAACTTAGATTATTGAGTTGAGCTCTGTCTTGCTTTCTAATTTAAGCATTTAATGACATAAATTTCTCTCTACATACTGCATCAGCTGAGTCCTACAATCTCTAATATGTTGTAGTTTTATTTTAATTCCCTTCAAAATACTTTCTAATTTCCCTCAAGAATTTATTGTGAAACATGAGCTAGGCAAAATGTGTTTAATTTCCAAATGTTTGGAGAATTTGCAGATATCCCTTGTTGTATTCTGTAATTCCATTATGAGTAGAGAATATACTTTGCATGATATAAATTCTTTTACATTTGTTAAAGGTTGTTTTATGGTCTATCTTGGTGAATATTCCATGTGTACTTGAAAATAATATATATTCTTCTGTTGTTGTGTGAAGTTCTCCAAATGCCAATTAGCTGAAGTTGGTTGATAGTGCTATTTGAGTCCTTCAATAACCTTGCATATTTTCTGTCCACTTTTTCTAACATTTACTCAAGGATGAGTGTCACAGTCTCCAAATACAATTGTAGTTTTGACTATTTGTCCTTTTAGTTCTACCAGTTTTTATTTCATGTATTTTGAAGCTCTGCTTTTAGGTGCATACACATTTAGGTTTGTTATGTCTTCTTGATGAATTCTTATGTAATGTTATGTAACGTTCCAGTTTATCCATGATAATTTTTTCTTCTAATGAAATCAATTTATTCTGATATTGATGTAGTCACACCAGGTTTTTAATTTCTTATTTTAATATTTTAAAATTATTAAACAGTAAAATTATCTTATTTCAGTGTACAGTTAAGGCTCCTGTATAGATTCATGTAACCACACTACAATCAGGATTCAAAATAGTCTCATAACTGCCCTCAAATACGCACACACACACACACACACACACACACACACACACAAACTCCCTTATGCTGGTCCTTTATGGTTTTACCCTCCTCCCACATCTAACTTTGACAACCACTCAACTGTCCTCCATCACTGTACTTCTGTGTTTTCATAAATCTCATATAAATGGAAGAACAGAGTATGTAACTTTCTGAGGCACTTTCACTCAGGAGAATTCCTTTGAGGCTCATTCAAGTTGTGTGTATCAATAGTTCATTCGTTTTTATTGCTCAGTGGTAGTCCATTATATGGCTGCACCACAGTTTGTTTATCCATTCACCTATGGAAGGACACTGGGGTTGTTTCTAGATTTGGGCAAATATGAATGGAGCTCTTATAAACATTCATATGTAGGTTTTTGATGAACATAAGTTTTTATTTCTCCCTGGAGTGGCTTCACTGAGTCATATGGTAAGTGTATCTTTATAAAAAAATTACCAAATCATTTTCCACAGAGCTGTGTCATTTTATATTCCTACCACTGTGTATGAGAGTTCAAGTTATTCTTCATCCTTGGTAGCACTTAGTAATATCATTTTTAAAAATTTTAGTCTTTCTCAAATATGTGTTATGATATCTCATCATGGTTTTAGTTTTCATTTCTCTTATAGCTAATGATATAGAACAACTTTTCATGTGCTTATTTTCCATCCATATTTCCACTTTGCTGATGTGTCTACTGGCATCATTTGCCCATTTTCTAAATTGGGTTGTTTATTTTCTAATATTTGAGTTTTGAGGGCTGTTTGTATTTTATGGATATGAGTCTTTTACTGGATATATAATTTGCAAATACTTCCAGCTTGACTTTTCATTCTGTGCTTCTCAGAAAAAAAGTTTTTAATTTTGAAGAAATCCAATTTATCATTTTTAAAATTTTATGAATCATGCTTTGGGTGTTGCATTTAAGACCTCTTTGCCTAACTTCAGGTTGTGAAGATTTTCTCCTTTTTTATTTTTAAAGTTTTGTATTTTTCATTTACCCATTAGGTTTATTACATATTTGCATAAATTATGAGGTTTAGATATTCATTTTTAACATAAGGTCGTCTAATTGTTCCAATACAAATTATTGAAAAGACCAAATTTCTCAATTAAATTGTTTTAATCCTTTATAAAGTCTCCATAGTTCATATTTGTGTTCGTGTATTCTGGACTCTCTATTTAGTTCCCTTAATCTATGTGTCTATTTCTTAGCCAATATCACATTGCACTTATTACTATAGCCTTATAGGAAATTTTAAAATCAGCTAGATTGATTTGAATGTGATTCTTCCAACATTATTCTACTTTTTCAAAATTTCTTTAGCTATTCTAGTTCCTTTGACCTTACATAAAATTTTTGAACCCTCTTGTCTATATCAGCAAGAATTACTGCTGAGATTATTTTTTAAACATTTTTATTGGAGTATAATTGTTTTACAATGGTGTGTTAGTTTCCGCTTTATAACAAAGGGAATCAGCTATACATATACATATATCCCCATACCTCCCCCCTCTTGCGTCTCCCTCCCACCCTCCCTATCCCACCCCTCTAGGCGGTCACAAAGCACCAAGCTGATCTCCCTGTTTTACGCGGCTGCTTCCCACTAGCTATCTATTTTACATTTGGTAGTATATATTAGTCCATGCCACTCTCTCACTTCATCCCAGCTTACCCTTCCCCCTCCCAGTGTCCTCAAGTCCATTCTCTACATCTGCATCTTTATTCCTGTCCTGCACCTAGGTTCTTCAGAACCTTTTTTTTTTTTTTTAGATTCCATATATATGTGTTAGCAGACGGTAGTTGTCTTTCTCTTCCTGACTTACTTCACTCTGTATGACAGACTCTAGGTCCATCCACCACACTACAAATAACTCAATTTTGTTTCTTTTTTATTGCTGAGTAATATTCCATTGTATATATGTGCCACATCTTCTTTATCCATTCATCTCTCAGTGGACACTTAGGTTGTTTCCATGTCCTGGCTATTGTAAATAGAGCTGCAATAAACATTGTGGTACATGACTCTTTTTGAATTATGGTATTCTCAGGGTACATGCCCAGTGGTGGGAGTGCTGGGTCGTACGGTAGTTCTATTTTTAGTTTTTTAAGGAACCTCCATATTGTTCTCCATAGTGGCTGTATCAATTCACATTCCCACCAACAGTGCAGGAAGGTTCCCTTTTCTCCACACCCTCTCCAGCATTTATTTTTACTTATTTATTTATTTATTTATTTATTTATTTATTTGCATTACACGGGCCTCTCACTGATGTGGCCTCTCCCGTTGTGGAGCACAGGCTCCGGACGCGCAGGCTCAGCGGCCATGGCTCACGGGCCCAGCCGCTCTGCGGCATGTGGGATCTTCCCAAACCGGGGCACGAACCCATGTCCCCTGCATTGGCAGGTGGACTCTCAACCACTGCACCACCAGGAAAGCCCCGGCATTTATTATTTATAGATTTTTTGATGATGGCCATCCTGACTGGTGTGAGGTGATACTTCATTGTAGTTTTGATTTACATTTTGCTAATAATTAGTGATGTGGAGCATCTTCTCATGTGCCTGTTGCCACCTGGATGTCTTCTTTGGAGAAATATCTATTTAGGTCTTCTGCCCATTTTTGAATTGGGTTGTTTGTTTTTTTGATATTGAGCTGCATGAGCTGCTCTAAATTTTGGACATTAATCCTTTGTCAGTTGCTTCATTGGCAAATATATTGTCTCATTCTGAGGGTTCTCTTTTCATCTTGTTTATGGTTTCCTTTGCTGTGCAAAAGCTTTTAACTTTCATTAGGTCCCATTTGTTTATTTTTGTTTTTATTTCCATTTCTCTAGGAGGTGGGTCAAAAAGGATCTTGCTGTGATTTATGTCATAGAGTGTTCTGCCTATGTTTTCCTCTATGAGTTTTATAGAGTCTGGCCTTACGTTTAGGTTTTTAATCCATTTTGAGTTTATTCTTGTGTATGGTTTTAGGGAGTGTTCTAATTTCATTCTTTTACATGTAGCTGTCCAGTTCTCCCAGCACCACTTATTGAAGAGACTGTCTTTTCTCCATTGTATAGTCTTGCCTCCTTTATCAAAAATAAGGTTAGCATATGTGCGTGGGTTTATCTCTGGGCTTTCTATCGTGTTCCATTGATCTATATTTCTGTTTTTGTGCCAATACCATACTGTCTTGATTACTGTAGCTTTGTAGTATAATCTGAAGTCAGGGAGCCTGATTCCTACAGCTCCTTTTTTCTTTTTCAAGATTTCTTTAGCTATTTGGGGTCTTTTGTGTTTCCATACAAATTGTGAAATTTTTTGTTTTAGTTCTTTGAAAAATGCCATTGGTAGTTTGATAAGGATTACACTGAATCTGTAGATTGCTTTGGGTAGTATAGTCATTTTCACAATGTTGATTCTTCCAATCCATACTGCTGAGATTTTGATTGGCACTGCTTTGAATCTATATATCAATTTGGTGAAAATTGAGCTCTTTATTATGTTGAGTCTTCAAGTCCATGAACAAAGTAGGTCTATTTATTTAGGTGTTCTTCAGTTTCTTTTATCAGCATTTTGTAGTTTTCAAAATATAGGTTTTATATATGTTTTGTTTGCTTTATATTTAAGTCTTTTGGGGGAGCTATTGAAATGATATTTAAAAATATTTTTGTTTTCATATTTTGTCATTATATGGAAAATGATTAGTTTTTGTGCATTGACTTTGTATCCTGCAACCTTGATAAACTCATTTATTAGTTCTAAGATACTTTTTATAGTTTCCTTGTGATTTTATTGGTAGACAATTATGTCTCTGAGAATAGGGATAGTGCTATATATTTCCTTCCACTCTGTTTGCTTGTTATTTATTTTCTATTTTCAGTAAGAATTCCACTAACGTCTTCAATGTAAGTGGGAAGAGTGGACATCCTTGCCTATTTCTTGACCTTAGAAAACATTC
>NW_006779039.1:1767240-1771779 GCF_000442215.2 Lipotes vexillifer | reverse complement strand
CTTTCCCTATAAACGTTGATATTAGCTGTAGATTTTGTATATGTACTGTATCATGTTAAGTTCCTATTTATTTCTTGTTTTCTGAGATCTTTTTTCTCACAAACCAAGTTGTATTCTGTCAGATGCTTTTTTCCTTCAATTGAGATGATGATAAAATTAGTCTGTTTATAGTGGTATTTCATTGATTGTGAAGTATTGAACCAACCTTTCATTCCTCAGATAAACTCAGCTTGGTCATGATATATTATTCTTTTTATACATTACTGGATTGTATTTGCTAATATTTTGTTGGAGATTATTGCATCTTATGTTCATGAAGTGTATTGACCTATAGTTTTCTTTTTTAGTACTGTTGTCACACAGTTTTCATATTAAAGGTAATACTAACCTCATAAAATGAGTTGGGAAATGTTCCTTCTGCTTCTATTTTCTTGAAGAGATTTTTAGAAATAGTGTTAATTCTTTTTTAAATATTTGGAAGCAATCTCCAGTTAAACCATCTGAGTCTACAGATTTCTATTTCAAAAATGTTTACTATGGCATCAATTTCTTTGGCAGTTTTAGTTCTATTCTGATTATTCATTTCATTTGGGGTGTTTTGGTAGTTTCTGATTTTTGAGAAATTGTTCAATTTTATCTAAGTTCTTGAATTTATGTGAATTCATTTGTTCTTATTGTTTCCTGTTTTCCTTCTTATTTCTGCTGTATCTGTAATGATATCCCTTGCTTAGTTTCTGATATTATTGTGTCATGCTTTTTTACTTTGCTTGTCTATAGTTTTATCAAGTTTTTAAATTTTTTCCAAAAATTACCTTTTGGTGTCCTTGATTTTCTCTATTTGTTTTCTCATTTCAATTTCATTTATTTCTGTTATTATTTTTAAATTAATTTTCTTTCTGATTTGAGTTATTTTTTTTCTTTTTTTCCAGTTAATTAAGGTAGAAGCTTAGACTATTGCATTGAGACCATTTTTCTTTTTTAGTCTAAATATTAAATGCTAGAATTTTCCCTTGAAACACTACTTTAGTTGTGTCCCCCTACTTCTAATTAGTTGCATTTTAATTTTAATTCAGTTCAGTCCAGTTTTTATTTCCTTGAGGCCTTCTCTTTGACCCATTGTTTGAGAGGATTGTTTAAGAAGGTACTATTTAACTCCCAAATGGTTTGAAATTTTCCTTTTGTCCCTTTTTTATTGTTTAATTTCTAGTTTGATTACATTATATTCAGAGAATACACTCTGGATGATTTGTATTTTTCATAATTTCTTATTTGTTTTATGACTTAGGATATATGTTGGTGAATGTTCCATATGTACAGGCAATGATATTGGGATTCACAGTTTTTGTGACCACCCATGACCATGACTAAGACCTGGGCAATGGTCTACCACTATTGCAGTTCTCCTAGTCTTTAGTATCTTGTTTTTTGTAAGAGTCCTACATAAGCATCTCAGGTTGAGCCCAATACTTGGTTGAACCCAGTGCTTGATATACAAATCAATGGTATCCCTTCTGCATATTTCCTTCTCCCAGCAATCTTCATCATACTCTCTGTTACACAGGGTACTTCCTGCTTGTCCTTTAGCCAAAAGGTGGGTCTTAGTCTAGCCACTCTACTGTGCACTTTCCTTGAATGGATCTGCCTTGATGGCGAAGTGGCAGGAGTATGGAGAGGGAAAAATATCTCTCCATAGAATATATGAGAGGGGATTCCTCTCATGTATTCTATACTAAAGTTCTCTTGTCAGAGAGAAGGATTTTCCTCTCCAGTTTTAGATGCCTTTGCAGCTTCTGCTGATGCTGCCACTACTGAGTTATAGCTTCAAGACTGGGAATTGCCTAGGTGCAGGGCCAGCAGAAAGATAAGGGGATTTGGATCACTCTCTCTATCCTATAGGGGCCCTAATTCTTATTCCTTGGACCAGCAATAGAGACATGTTCTTAGAGCTCTTTCTGACCTCACCTCACGTGTGGTTATTGAATTTGGGCTGCATCTGAGTCCAGACTTGGAGATACAGAAGGAAAAAATAGCACAAGAAACTCATAACCATATTGACCTTACTTTGAATTCTGATTCCCTTTCTCAATCTTCTTGCTAACATTTAATGTTTTAAATTAACTTTTTTTTTAAGAAAAGTTTTCATTTCACAGAAATGTTGTGAAGATAGTACAGAGAGTTCCCATATACTCAGCACCTATTTTCCTTTATTATTAACATTTTATATTATAATATATTTATCACAAATAATAAACCAACATTTTCATAGTTTTTACCTAATTTCCTTTTTCTGTTCCAGGATCCCATTCAGGATACCACATTACATTCAGTTGTAATGCCTCCTTAGTCTCCTCCTCTTGACTGTCCTGTCTCTCTTTGAAAGGAATTGTCATCCTTTAGAATTTAATTGTCTTGACTGCCTTGCAATGGTTTGAGAAAAGTTATGATTTTACAGAATATCTGGCTTCTTCCCATTGTTTGAATGGGTGTAATGTTCTCTTGTGATTTTCTACTTTGTAAACAGAGGCAGAATTTGGACAACCTAGATTTTTGACCTTTATATATTTAAAGTCATGAAATATACACTCTTCTTTTTTTAGTCTGGCTGCTTTCATTCAATATTATATTTGTGAGATTCATCCATATTGCTAGTTTCTTTATTCCATTGGTGTACAGTATTCCATTATATGACTACTCCTCAAATAATTCATCCATCCTAAAGTTAGTTGATGGACATCTAGTTGTTAGCAACTTGGGGCTATTCTAAATAATACTACTATGAGCTTTCTTGTACATGAATTTTGGTGAACATATGTTCACATAATTCCTAGGTATATGCTTAAGATATTAATTGCTTATAGATATTCACATTTAGTAGATAATGTCAGACTGTTTCCAAAGTGGTTATAATGATTTATATTTGTAGCAGCAGTTATGAGAATTAATTTTGTTTCACATCCTTGCAAATATTTTCATTGGCAATTAACGTAAATTTTTGATTGAAATATACATATAAAGGCACAAATAAGAAGTGTATAATTTGATGCATTTTCACAAAGTGAACACAGCCCTTTAGTTACTACACAGATCTAGATGTAGAATATTATCAATACCCCAGAAGTCTCCCTTATCTTCCAGCAGCCACTAACCCTAGGCAATAACCTCTATTCTGATTTCTATCACCATAAATTTGTTATGTCTATTTTATTTAAAAGTCAACTTTATTAAGAAATACTTCATAATAAGATTTATAAAGTTTAATAAAATTTATAAAATTCACCCATTTTATGTGCACAGTTCAACAAGTTTTGACAAATGTATATACCCTCATAACTGCTATCATAATCAAGATATAGAATATTTCTGTTACCCTAAGAAGTTTCCTCCTGTCCCTTGCAGTCAACCTGCTACCATCTCTGGACGCAGGCAGCTACTTATCTACTTTTTGGCACTATAGCTTAGTTTTCCCTTCTGTAGAATTTCATTTAGGTGGAATAATACAATTTATAATGTTTTGTATTTGGCTTCTTTTCCATCACAAAGAAAAATCACAAATTTTTGTGATTCAGCAATATTGTTGCAGGTATAAGCAGTTTGTTCCTTTTTCTTGTTGAGAAATATTTTAGTTTCGCTTATTTTTGAGGTTATATAAATGGAGTCATACAGTATATATATATATATATTCTTTTGTGTATGGTTTCTTTCTGTAATGCAACCTTATGTTTTTGAGACTCATCCATGTTGGTGATTTAGTATTCATTTGTTCATTCTCATTGCTACAGATAGCATTCCATTTTATAAATAATCTATAATTTAAAAATCCATTTTAATAATGGTGGACATTTAGAGTTCTTCCAATTTCAGGTTATTATGAATAATTCTACTATGAAAATTCATGTAAATGTCCCACAGAAATTGCTGGGATATATTGTAATCATTTCTTCAAATATAATGAATAATGCCCTATTGTTTTCTCAAGTGGTTATAGCAATTTACACACCCACCAGTGATGTTTGAGTATTCCTGTCACTTTACATTCTTATCAAGAGTTAGTTTATACAATTATTTAAATTGTATCCATCATGGTGTGTATGTTGTTGTTGTAGTGGGTATGTTATATAGTACCTTATGGTGATATAAATTTGCATTCCTGTGTTTAACAAATAGGTTGATCACTGTCTTATGTGCTTGTTGGCTGTTTGTATATCTTCTTTTGTGAAGTTTCTGTTCAAGTCTCCTGCTCATTTTTTTTTAAATCTTTATTGGAGTATAATTGCTTTACAACAGTATGCTAGTTTCTGCTCCACAACAAAGTGAATCAGTTATACATATACATATGTTCCCATATCTCTTCCCTCTTGCGTCCCCCTCCCTCCCACCCTCCCCATCCCACCCCTGTTGTAATGATTGATTTGTAAGCGTTATTTATAAATCTAGATGGGAGGCTTTAGTTCATTTTGTGTGTTACAAATTTCTTCTACCACAATTTGTATCTTACTCTCTTTGGGCTGCCACAACAAAATACCCCAGTATGAGCGGTTC
>NW_006779039.1:1754735-1767230 GCF_000442215.2 Lipotes vexillifer | reverse complement strand
AGCGGTTCATAGAGAGTAGAAATTTATTGATCACAGCTCTGGAGGCTCAGAATCTGAGATCAGTGTGCCAGTATGGTCAGGTGATGGCCTTGTTCCAGGTCACACACTTCTCTTATATACTCCCATGGTGGAAGGGGCTAAGGAGTTCTGTGGGATCTCTTTTATAAGAGCACTAATACCATTCATGAAAGCTCCACCCTCATAACCTAATCACCTCCTAAAGGCCCCAACTACTATCACCTTTGGGGGTTAAGATTTCAACACATGAATTTCGGGGGACACAAACATTCAGACCATAGCAGTATGGCTTGCCTTTTCATTGTTTTAATGTTTTTAAAAATAATTTTAAAGTTCTTAATTAAAAAGTTGTCCTATTTATCAATCATTCATTTATTATTAGTGCTTTATGTTACTTTTGTTAATTATTATCTACCCTACAGCCATAAAAATATTCATATAGAGCACCTTCCAGAAGTTTTATTGATTTGCTTTTCTCATTTAGACTTATGATCAATATTAGAATTGATTTTTGTATGAGTTGTAAGGTAAAGTTCAAATTCTTTTTTTTCCATATAACTTCTCATTTGCCCCAATAGGATTTGTTGAATGAACCATTTCCCACCTCTCACCAAGGCTACTTTGGTCATAAAGCATATATCCACACATTTATGGTCTGTTTCTGTGATATCCTTTGGACTCTATTGATGATATATATGGTACTTGAACAAGTACCACACTATCTTCATTCTTGTAATTTTATGATAAATCTTGATGGGACCTTTGCTTTGGCAATGAATTTTCAGATTCATTACCAAAAACATGATCTGTGACAGAAAAAACTGGCAAGTTGAAGATTGAAATGAAAATATACTGCTCTTTTTTTAAAAACTCAACTGTTTTGATTTCACTTCTTTTTATTTATTTATTTTTTCACTGTGGTACGCAGGCCTCTCACTGCTGTGGCCTCTCCCGTTGCGGAGCACAGGCTCCGGACGCGCAGGCTCAGCGGCCATGGCTCATGGGCCCGGCCGCTCCGCGGCATGTGGGATCCTCCCGGACCGGGGCACGAACCCGTGTCCCCTGCATCGGCAGGCGGACTCTCAACCACTGCACCACCAGGGAAGCCTTATTTCACTTCTTTTTTAAAAAAAATTTTATTGGAGTATAGTTGCTTTACAATATTGTGCTAGTTTCTACTGTACAGCAAAGTAAATCAGCTATATGTATTCATATATCTCCTCTTTTTTGGATTTCCTTCTCATTTAGGTCACCACAGAGCACTGAGTAGAGTTCCCTGTGCTATACAGTAGGTCCTTATTAATTATCTATTTTATACATGGTAGCAATAGTGTATATATGTCAATCCCAATCTCCCAATTCATCCCACCCCTTCTTTCCCCCTTGATGTCCATACATTTGTTCTTTACATAATACAAGCCACAGGCTGGGAGAAAATATTTTCAAAAACACATTGACAAAGGACTTGTGTCCAAGATATTAAAAAGAACACTTAACACTTAGAAATAAGAATACATATATCCCAATTAAAAATAAAATATCTGAACAACACTTCACCTGTGCTTACAAGGTTATAGAGCAACCATAATTTTCATTCATTGCTTATGGGAGTACAAAATGGTACAGTCACTTTGGAAGACAGTTCGGCACTTTCCTAAAAAGCTAACATACTCTTACAAAGCTAAATATATATGACTTAGCATTTATGCCCCTAGATATTTCCCCAACTGATCTGAAAACTTATGTTGACACAAAACCATGCACATGAATGTATAGGAACTTTATTCATAATAGCCAGAAACTGGAAAAAACCAAGATGCCCCTCAGTAGGTAAATAGATGAACAAACTATATTACATCCATTGGAATATTATTTAACTATAAAAAGAAATTAGCTACTGAGCTATAAAAAGGCCTGGATGTAGCTTTCATACATATTGCTAAGTGGAAAACACCTGTATGAAACAGCACAATAATGTATGACCCACATTATAGGAAATTCTGGAAAAGGCAAAACTATAGAGGCAGTAAAATGATCAGTGGTTGTTGGTGGTTTAGGGAATAGAAAGAGAGTTGACTAGCTGAAACACAGGCAATTTTTAGGGTGGTCAAAATATTCTGTATTATACTTTGATGCTAGATACATGACATGCATTTGTGAAAGCCCAGAGAAGTTTTCAGAACAAAGGGTAAATATTAATGTATGCAAATTTAGAAAATCATTTAAGTAGTTGGGTGATCCAGGAAGGAATGCATACTGTGACAAGATAGTCTAGTTGTTTTATAATTGCATAAAACAATCTTAGTGAAGGGGATGGGAGATAAGGCGTGGCCCTAAATGACTTTGGAAATGAGTGGAATCTGTAAGAGTAAAGGCAAAAGAAACTGCACATAAGTGCTGTACTTTAGTTGATAAAGCTGTTTCCCCTGGGGGTACAGGTTAGAAATTCTGATACTGTTATACATGTATACTGGAATTTAACAATTAAGTAAATGAAAGACAGAGGGGAGAGCCAAGTTTCTCACTGATTGGATGGGAGGTTATAGAAGTGAATAGGCTAGAATGATTCTTGTAGTAATGATTTATAGTTGAAGACATTAATTTGAACTCATGTTTAGCTGAAAATAGATTCAGATGATTTCATATATTAAGTATTTATAGATATATGTATATATACAGGTTAGTACACATATGTACTAACATGCTTCATGTTCTAGCAGCTGACAGGACCTAGAAGAAGTGAATCTCCAGTAGCAAAAGTACACCTAGCAGTCAGATTTCGGTTTCTAAAAACATTCTCTAGCAAATTAACCAAGGCTCCTTGGAAAAATGATTCTGGGACTGAACTAGGAAATATACAAGATAAGACAGAGCATCTTGTAGTGCCAGAAAATGATTTTTTAAAAATCTACATTGACGGAGGTATGTCAAAGGGACAAAGTAGCCAACTGAAGAGCTCCCAATGGCCAAAGCTGAAATAATTTGAATAACAAAATAAGTTAGTATTGGATTAACACCTAAAGTATAAAGTAAACTTCCATGAGTCCATATTGATATAAAAAAGATTGAATAAGTAAATAAATGGGACAAATAAACAAATACCCCTTGCCAAAGAATTCCAAATAATTTATGTAGATACTTTGATCTCAAGGAGAGAGAGCCTAAATCCCCATTCCTTAAGTCTAGGTTATGCATAGTGACTTCCTTTTAAATTATGGAAGAAAGGAAACAAGAATAACTTCATAGTGGAGAAATCTGACAACTACTATCTCAATCAGGTGAAGGAAGTCAATATCAATGTCATATTGATAATATGTACCGTTGATATGATGTATTGACTATGGCACTTTACCTCTGCAGTCTTCTGCCCAAAATACATAACTCAATCTAACCACTGGGAAAAACATCAGATAAATCCCAATAGAAAAAATGATACAAAATACATAACCATTACTTCTTAAAGCTTTCAGGGTCATCAAAAACAAGGAAAGTCTGAAAAACGATCACAGGGAGAAGTATCCTAAAGAGATATGACACTAAATATAACGTGGTATCCTGGATGTGATTCCCTAACAGAAAAAGACATTAGGGAGAGGGGGATCATGATGGCAGAGTAAGAGGAGGTAGAGCTCACCATCCTCCAAAAAACACATCAAAAATACATCTACATGTGGGACAATTCTCATGGAAAACTAACTGGAAACTGGCAGAATATTTCCTATAAAACCAAGGCTGCAAGAAAGATTCCCACGTAATTGAGTAGGATGGGAAGGAAAGCATTTGGTTGAGACCCACGGCCCTGGGAGTGGACAAAGAGGAAAAGAGAAATCTTATGGATGAACACTTGCTCTGGTGAGTAAGGGGGTCAAGCCACAGACTGATTGCTCCAGTCCTGGGGCTCTAAGCAGAGGAGACAAACCTGCCTTGGCTGTTTGAAAAACTGCTGGAACAGATGAAAGGCTAGAGAAGCCCAGACTCCACTCATGAGGAGTGTGCAGGTGCTGGCTTGCCACCAGACAGGCCAGAGAGAGCTCTGCCCTAGCGGCTGCCACATCCCTGTGCTCCCCAATCTGAGATGAGCAAACACCCCAGCCCTGCCCACTCCACACCACAGCTTGGCACTGGATCTGGGGCAGACAGGTCCTGAGAGAAGACTGGATCTAAGATGCAGAGGAGACTCGGAGGCATGGGGTGTGGTCCAGGTGGGGCGGCAACTATCATTGTTGGTACTTACTCAAACAGCACCACAGAAGCAGCCCAGACTTGATGGCAGCCCAGACACTTCAATTCCTTCAACCCCAGCTGAGCAAATGCTCCAGCCCCACCCACTTCATGCCACAACCTTGCACTATATCTGGGATGACCACAACAGGGGAAATGATGTGACCTTGGGCTGCATCTGAGCAGAGCCACAGATGCATACACAGGCAGCACTTTGGACCTCTGTAAATGTGCATGTCCCACATACTTCAGCACTCCCCTCCTTTGGGGCAAAGACCCCAGTGTGGAGAGAAGAAAAAACATGCACTTAGAGGAGCAGAACCAGCTCAAGCCTGACCCTCAAGGCTACTTTCCATCAAGTTGGGAGTAGACTCCACCCCTGGAAGGACAGTGACTGCCATTGAGCAGAAAGGAAGTCCTGCCTTACACCCTGGGTAGGCTTTAGGTCCTCCAAAACCAACAACATCCCCTATCAAGGTGATAGTGGCCAACGCACTCTGAGGAAAGATGTGGCTGGCATCCACATCAAATCCAGCCCTTACGTCAAAGACATTGGGCACATGCAGTCTACATAGGGGCATGCCCACATTAAAACACCCCTTCAAGACCACAACAGACAACCATTTCACCTAAATTCATAGAGATGGAGAAAGTTAAGTAAAATGAAAAGGCAAAGGAACTACTCTCAACTGAAAGAGCAAGAGAACACCCCTAAAAAACTAAATAATGAAATGGAGATAATCAGTCTACCAGACAACAAATTCAAAACATTAGTAATAAAAAGGCTAAATGAATTAAGAAATTGAATTGATCTAAGCATAGATCATTTTAACAAGGAGCGAGAAATTATAAAGATGACCCACAGAAGAACAAATAATTGATCTGGAAGATAGAATAATGAAAATCAGAACAGCAGGCAGAAAAACAAATTTTAAAAAATAAAAGCAACATATGAGATCTATGGGATAACATAAAACATGTCAACATTTGCATTATAGGTGTTGCAGAGTAGAAGAGAGAGTGAAGGGGATCGATAATGTATTTGACAAAATTATGGCTGAAAACTTCCCAAATCTAAGGAAGGAAACAGATATCCAGGTACAGGAAGCACAAAGAGTCCAAAACAAGATGAACCCAAACAAAGACATATCATAATTAAAATGGAAAATTTTAAAATGAAAAGAGAATTCTAAAGACAGCAAGAAAAAAACAGAGTCATATACAAGGGAATCCACATAAGGTTATCAGCTGGTTTCTCTACAGAAACTTTGCAGGCCAGAAGTGAGTGGCATCATATTTTCAAAGTCCTAAAAGGGAAAGATCTGCAACCTAGGATACTCTATCCAACAAGATTATTATTTAGAATAGAAGGAGAGATAAATAATTTCTCAGTCAAGCAAAAATTAAAAGAATTCAGCAATACAAAAAGAAATGTTGAAGGGTCTTCTCTAAATGGAAAAGAAGTAAGAATCTATACAGAAAGAAAAATCCAAATAGGAAAGGCAAATATATAATAAAGATAGAAGGTCACTTAAATAAGCCTGCACACAGATTAAAAAATAAAACAAAATAACAAGAACAAAAACAAAACCTTGAAAAGCAACTATAACTATAATAAACAGTAAATGGATAAGCATGAAAATATAAAACATGACATCAAAAACAAAAAATAAGGGGGAAGGGAATAAAAAATGTAGGTCTTTTAGAATATGTTTGAACTTAAATTATTATTGGTTTCAAGCAAGTAGATATACTTATGGGTCAACATATATGAACTCTATTGTAACCACAAATCAAAAACGTATAACAGATACACAAAAAACCAAAAAGAATGTAACTCAAGCATATTACAAAAGAAAGTCATCAAACCACAATGGAGGGAACAAAAGGAAGAAGAAATGAACAGAGAAGAACTACAAAAACAACTGGAAAAGAAGTAATAAAATGGCAATAAGTACATACCTAAGAATAATTACTTTAAATTTCAATAGACTAAATGCTCCAATCAAAGACATATGGTGGTTGGTTGGATTAAAAAAAATTTAAAAAACCCTTCAATATGCTGTTTACAAGAGATTCACCAGGGTGAAAGACACACACACAAACTGAAAGTGACAGGATGGAAAAGGATATTTCATGCAAACAGAAACAACCAGAAAGTGGGGGCAGCAATATTCACATCAGGCAAAAGACTTTAAAACGAAGGCTATAATGAAAGACAAAGAAGGGCATTATATAATGATAAAGGGACCAATACAAGAAGTGGATATTACACTTGTTAACATATATGTACCCAGTAAAGGAGCATGTAAATATACAAAGCAAATACTAACAGACATGCATAACTAACAGACATACTAACAGAGAAATTGACAGGAATACAATAATAGTAGGGGACTTTAACACCTCACTGACATCAATGGACAGATCAGTCAGACAGAAAATCACTAAGGTAACAGAGGTCTAAAATTACACAGTAGACCAGTTGGACTTAATATCTATGGGACATTCCATCCAAGAAAAGCAGAATACACATTCTTTTCAAGTGCACATAGAACGTTATCCAGGGTAGATTACATACTAGGTCACCAAACAAACTTCAACAAGTTTAAGAGGATAGAAATTATATCAAGGTTTTTTTTTTGATCACAATGGTATGAAACTAGAAGTCAAGTACAAATAGAAAAACAGAAAAAGAATAAACATGTGAAGACTAAACAACATGCTACTTTAAAAACTAATGGGTCGGGGGAGCTTCGGAGCCGCGGAGGAGGGCGCAGCCACAGGGGTGCGGAGGGCAAAGCGGGGAGATTCCCGCACGGAGGATCGGGGCCGACCGGCGCTCAGCAGCCCGAGAGGCTTGTGTGCTCACCCGCCGGGGTGGGCGGGGCTGCGAGCCAAGGCTCAGGTTTCGGTCGGAGCTCAGGGAGAGGACTGGGGTTGGCGGCTTGAGCATAGCTCAAAGGGGTTAGTGCGCCACGGCTGGCCGGGAGGGAGTCCGGGGAAAAGTCTGCACCTGCTGAGGAGGCAAGAGACTTTTTCTTCCCTCTGTGTTTCCTGGTGCGCGAGGAGAGGGGTTTTAAGAGCGCTGCCTAAAGGAACTCCAGAAACGGGCGAAGAAAAAGGGAAATCTCTCCCAGCAGCCTCAGAAACAGCGGATTAAAGCTACACAATCAATTTGATGTACCCTGCCTCTGTGGAATACATGAATAGACAGCGAATCATCCCAAATTGAGGAGGCGGACTTCTAGAGCAAGATCTATGATTTTTTCCCCTTTTCCTCTTTTTGTGAATGTGTATGTGTATGCTTCTGTGTGAGATCTTGTCTGTATAGGTTTGCTTCCACCATTTGTCCCAGCGTTCTATCCGACCATTTTTTTTTTTAATTTTTTTCTTAATAATTAATTTTAATTTAAAGAACTCTGTTATACTTTACCTTCTTTCTATCTTTCCTTCCTTCCTTCCCTTTTTGAGACAACGAATCGTCCCAAATTGAGGAGGTGGACTTGGAGAGCAAGTTTTATGATTTTTTCCACTTTACCTCTTTTTGTGAGGGTATATGTGTATGCTTCTATGTAAGATTTTGTCTCTATAACTTTGCTTCCACCATTTGTCCTAAGGTTCTATCCTTCCCTTTTTTTTTTCCTCTAAATAATTATTTTTTTAATTCAATAACTTTATTATACTTTATTTTATTTTACTGTATCTTCTTTCTTTCTGTATTTTTTCCTTCCTTCCCTCATTCCTTCCTTCCTTCCCTCCTCCCTCCCTCCCTCCTTTCTTTCCTTCTTGCCTTCTTCCTTTCTTTTCTTCTTTCTTTCTTTCTTCCTTCCCTCCTTCCTTCCTTCCCTCCTCTCTTTCTTTCTTTCTTTCTTTCTTTCCTATTTCCTCCTACTTATACTAATTCTCTCTACTTTCTCTCCCTTTTATTCTGAGCCGAGTGGATGAAAGGCTCTTGCTGCTCCAGCCAGGAGTCAGGACTCTGCCTCTGAGGTGGGAGAGCCAACTTCAGAACACTCGTCAAGAAGAGACCTCCCAGCCCCACATAATATCAAACGGCGAAAATCTCCCAGAGATCTCCATCTCAACACCAGCACCCAGCTTCGCTCAACGACCAGCAAGCTACAGTGCTGGACAACCTATGCCAACCATATAGCAAAACAGGAACACAACCCCACCCACTAGCAGAGAGGCTGCCTAAAATCATAATAAGTCCACAGACACCCCAAAACACACCACCAGACGTGGACCTGCCCACTAGAGAGACAAGATCTAGCCTCATACACCACAACACAGCCACTAGTCCCCTCCACCAGGAAGCCTACACAACGCACTGAACCAACCTTAGCCACTGGAGACAGACATCAAAAACAACGGGAGCTACGAACTTGCAGCCTGCAAAAAGGTGAACCCAATCACAGTAAGATAAGCAAAATGAGAAGACAGAAAAACACACAGCAGATGAAGGAGCAGGATAAAAACCCACCAGACCTAACAAATGAAGAGGAAATAGGCAGTCTACCTGAAAAAGAGTTCAGAATAATGATAGTAAAGATGATCCAAAATCTTGGAAATAGAATGGACAAAATGCAAGAAGCAGTTAACAAGGACCTAGAAGAAATAAAGATGAAACAGACAATGATGAACAACACAATAAATGAAATGAAAAATACTCTAGATGGGATCAATAGCAGAATAAATGAGGCAGAAGAACGGATAAGTGACCTGGAAGATAAAATAGTGGAAATAACTACTGCAGAGCAGAATAAAGAAAAAAGAATGAAAAGAACTGAGGACAGTCTCAGAGACCTCTGGGACAACATTAAACGCACCAACATTCGAATTATAGGGGTTCCAGAAGAAGAAGAGAAAAAGAAAGGGACTGAGAAAATATTTGAAGAGATTATAGTTGAAAACTTCCCTAATATGGGAAAGGAAATCGTTAATCAAGTCCAGGAAGCACAGAGAGTCCCATACAGGATAAATTCAAGGAGAAATACGCCAAGACACATATTAATCAAACTGTCAAAAACTAAATACAAAGAAAGCATATTAAAAGCAGCAAGGGAAAAACAACAAATAACACACAAGGGAATCCCCATAAGGTTAACAGCTGATCTCTCAGCAGAAACTCTACAAGCCAGAAGGGAGTGGCAGGACATACTGAAAGTGATGAAGGAGAAAAACCTGCAACCAAGATTACTCTACCCAGCAAGGATCTCATTCAGATTTGATGGAGAAATTAAAACCTTTACAGACAAGCAAAAGCTGAGAGAGTTCAGCACCACCAAACCAGCTTTACAACAAATGCTAAAGGAACTTCTCTAGACAAAAACACAAGAGAAGGAAAAGTCCTATAATAACGAACCCAAAACAATTTAGAAAATGGGAATAGGAACATACATATCGATAATTACCTTAAATGTAAATGGACTAAATGCTCCCACCAAAAGACACAGATTGGCTGAATGGATACAAAAACAAGACCCATATATATGCTGTCTACAAGAGACCCACTTCAGACCTAGAGACACATACAGACTGAAAGTAAGGGGATGGAAAAAGATATTCCATGCAAATGGAAACCAAAAGAAAGCTGGAGTAGCAATTCTCATATCAGACAAAATAGACTTTAAAATAAGGACTATCAGAAGAGACAAAGAAGGACACTACATAATGATTAAGGGATCGATCCAAGAAGAAGATATAACAATTGTAAATATTTATGCACCCAACATAGGAGCACCTCAATACATAAGGCAAAAACTAGCAGCCATAAAAGGGGAAATCGACAGTAACACATTCATAGTAGGGGACTTCAACACCCCACTTTCACCAATGGACAGATCATCCAAAATGAAAATAAATAAGGAAACACAAGCTTTAAATGATACATTAAACAGGATGGACTTAATTGATATTTATAGGACACTCCATCCAAAAACAACAGAATACACATTTTTCTCAAGTGCTCATGGAACATTCTCCAGGATAGATCATATCTTGGGTCACAAATCAAGCCTTGGTAAATTTAAGAAAATTGAAATTATATCAAGTATCTTTTCCGACCACAACGCCATGAGATTAGATATCAATTATAGGAAAAGAGCAGTAAAAAATACAAACACATGGAGGCTAAACAATACACTACTTAGTAACGAAGTGATCACTGAAGAAATCAAAGAGGAAATTAAAAAATACCTAGAAACAAATGACAATGGAGATACAACGACCCAAAACCTATGGGATGCAGCAAAAGCAGTTCTAAGAGGGAAGTTTATAGCAATACAAGCCCACCTTAAGAAGCAGGAAACATCTCGAATAAACAACCTAACCTTGCACCTCAAGCAATTAGAGAAAGAAGAACAAAAAAACCCCAGAGTTAGCAGAAGGAAAGAAATCATAAAAATCAGATCAGAAATAAATGAAAAAGAAATGAAGGAAACAATAGCAAAGATCAATAAAACTAAAAGCTGGTTCTTTGAGAAGATTAACAAAATTGATAAACCATTAGCCAGACTCATCAAGAAAATAAGGGAGAAGACTCAAATCAATAGAATCAGAAATGAAAAAGGAGAAGTAACAACTGACACTGCAGAAATACAAAAAATCATGAGGGATTACTACAAGCAACTCTATGCCAATAAAATGGACAATCTGGAAGAAATGGACAAATTCTTAGAAATGCACAAACTGCCAAGACTGAATCAGGAAGAAATAGAAAATATGAACAGACCAATCACAAACACTGAAATTGAAACTGTGATTAAAAATCTTCCAACAAACAAAAGCCCAGGACCAGATGGCTTCACAGGCGAATTCTATCAAACATTTAGAGAAGAGCTAACACCTATTCTTCTCAAACTCTTCCAAAATATAGCAGAGGGAGGAACACTCCCAAACTCATTCTACGAGGCCACCATCACCTTGATACCAAAACCAGACAAGGATGTCACAAAGAAAGAAAACTACAGGCCAATATCACTGATGAACATAGATGCAAAAATCCTCAACAAAATACTAGCAAACAGAATCCAACAGCACATTAAAAGGATCATACACCATGATCAAGTGGGGTTTATTCCAGGAATGCAAGGATTCTTCAATATACGCAAATCTATCAATGTGATTAACCATATTAACAAATTGAAGGAGAAAAACCATATGATCATCTCAATAGATGCAGAGAAAGCTTTTGACAAAATTCAACACCCATTTATGATAAAAACCCTGCAGAAAGTAGGTGTAGAGGGAACTTTCCTCAATATAATAAAGGCCGTATATGACAAGCCCACAGCCAACATCATCCTCAATGGCGAAAAACTGAAAGCATTTCCACTAAGGTCAGGAACAAGACAAGGTTGCCCACTCTCACCACTCTTATTCAACATAGTTTTGGAAGTTTTAGCCACAGCAATCAGAGAAGAAAAGGAAATAAAAGGAATCCAAATCGGAAAAGAAGAAGTAAAGCTGTCACTGTTTGCAGATGACATGATACTATACATAGAGAATCCTAAAGATGCTACCAGAAAACTACTAGAGCTAATCAATGAATTTGGTAAAGTAGCAGGATATAAAATTAATGCACAGAAATCTCTGGCATTCCTATACACTAATGATAAAAAATCTGAAAGTGAAATCAGGAAAACACTCCCATTTAGCATTGCAACAAAAAGAAAAAAATATCTAGGAATAAACATACCTAAGGAGACAAAAGACCTGTATGCAGAAAATTATATGACACTGATTTAATGATAAAAAATCTGAAAGTGAAATCAGGAAAACACTCCCATTTAGCATTGCAACAAAAAGAAAAAAATATCTAGGAATAAACATACCTAAGGAGACAAAAGACCTGTATGCAGAAAATTATATGACACTGATTAAAGAAACTAAAGATGATACAAATAGATGGAGAGATATACCATGTTCTTGGATTGGAAGAATCAACATTGTGAAAATGACTCTACTACCCAAAGCAATCTATAGATACAATGCAATCCCTATCAAACTACCACTGGCATTTTTCACAGAACTAGAACAAAAAATTTCACAATTTGTATGGAAACACAAAAGACCCCGAATAGCCAAAGCAATCTTGAGAACAAAAAATGGAGCTGGAGGAATCAGGCTGCCTGACTTCAGACTATACTACAAAGCTACAGTAATCAAGACAGTATGGTACTGGCACAAAAACAGAAAGATAGATCAATGGAATAGGATAGAAAGCCCAGAGATAAACCCATGCACATATGG